>NC_135815.1:84994659-85294659 GCF_964213995.1 Mustelus asterias | reverse complement strand
TGCTCCTTAAAATCTACCCCGACCAAATTTTTGGACATTCGTCTTAATAGCTTCTTACGTGACTCTGTCAGGTTTTTGTCTTATAATACATCCATCCAGCTTTCCCTCCCCCCACATAGCTTTTATGTCATCTGCACATTTGGAGATATTACATTTAGTTTCCTCACCTAAATCATTAATATATATTGTGAATAGCTGGGGTCCCAGCACTGATCTCTGCGGTATCCCACTAGTCACTGCCTGCCATTTGGAAAAAGACCCGTTTATTCCTACTCTATTTCTAGTCGCCAGCCAGTTTTCTATCCATCTCGATACAATATCCACAATCCTATACGCTTTCATTTTACATGCTAATCCCTGATGTGGGACTTTGTCGAAAGCATTCTGAAAGTCCAAATAAACCACATCCACTGGCTCCCCTCATCAATTCTACTAGTTACATCATCAAAGAATTCCAGTTGATTAGACAAGATGATTTCCCTTCTGTAAATCCGTGCTGACTCTGTCCAATTCTACCACTGTTTACCTAAAAAAACAAATAGTCTGCACTATCACACAGCTATTTGTGGGACCTTGCAGCGGATAAATTGGTTGCCGTGTTTCCCTACATTACAACAGTGACTATATTTCAGTGGGCTGTAACGCACTTTGGGATGTCCCATGGTCATGAAAGGCTCAGCATAAAAGCAAGTTCTTCCAAAGGTGGTGGCCACAGGCACTTTTTTCCATTTAGGCTCGAGCCCCCTATCCCAAGATTTATTGCGACTTTCAAATCTCTTCCTCCTTTTGATCATTCAACCCAAGCTTATCTAGAATTCAAGATGTGTCACCTCCGACTAGACAATTACAGACAAGGAAAGTCATTGACCCATTGTAATTTATCCATCCAGAAATACCCACTGGATCAGAAGTTAATTACAGAACTCTTCACTTCGAACTTCAACAAGGTTTCATTTGCTTCCTCCACATTAACATCTGCTCTCTCCGATCATGCCCTGTACAACCCACTTTCCTCAACAATTTGATTCACTCCCAAAAAGCGTGGCAGTTATTTACAAACACTACTTGATTAGCGGGACAGCCACTAATTAGTCACTACAAGAGCGAGGAGAGGTTAAGAGAAGCTTATTTCTGCAAGAAATTAAGAGCACGGAATGATTTGTGGCTTAGACAGAGACCAAAAGCATATTTTCTGGGAAAATGGGATGAATATTCAAAGCAGCAAAAGAAACAGTGCTATGGGAGAAGCCAAGGCAGAGGGAATTGATTTGGATTGCACTAGCAGAAAGATGGCACCAGCACAATGAATTGAATAGCCTTCTGTGGTGCAAACCTCTTCTTACATGCAGAAGTCTATTCACGGCTTTCAAAAGATAAAGGGTAACCCAGAGTTTACAGCTTTAAGTTCTACCGCTCCTTCTTCCTAATATCAGTCCTCCGCTCTTCTCAAAGTCTTTAACCAACTAGGCAAACACGAGTGGTCTCTTAACGTCAACCCATCCCCAGCTTTTTCAACATTTACAAACCACAGCTCTGCAGCACCTAGCAATCTCACTGTTAGAGGGATCACCAACAATGACTCATCGTCATGCAGCACTATTCAAGTACAAAAACTCCAATGGTGCTTTACAAAGTTGAGCAGGAGAAACTAGAGGTGACAGATGCACAAATAATGGTTCCAGCAGCTAAGTTGAGCAATGCTGCATGAATTTTATGCAGTCTTGGTGATGAACAGGATGTGGCATTTGAATCTCAGCTCAAGATCAAACAGGACACAGGCTGCGAACTGAGCCTGCACAAGCTTGCAGGGGAGCAAGTACCAGGCAAACAATGGCTGACGTTCATGATGGTGTTAGACAGGCAATCTGATTGCAGAGGGGTGATCAGGGGTTGAGACATGAAGAGGAGGTCAATCGGGATGCAAATAGCAGAGATACAGAAAATATCTCTGCTTGCAGAGGAAGGCAATATATAGATGAGGAAATACTTCCTTGCCTGTTCCCTGCAACTTCACCTCTCAGGAGGAGAAGCAATTGCTGCGGTGCACTCAGCTTATCTGGTTAGAACACAATGTCAGACCCACAGAGCTAGGCAACAGAGGGGAGTTGATGAGAAAGGCCAGTGAAGTGAACTGCGTTGAACGCTGCTTGAAGATTGAGGAGGGTTATGAAGGATAATGCATCGGTCACAGACAAGAGGACATTCAAGACTTGGGCTAGGGTAGTCACGGTGGTTTGACTTAACAAGAAGTTACTTAGACAGCTTGAAACAGAGTGTCTCAGGAAAGATAAACAGAGAGCTAGGAGGTATTGACTCTTTTTCCTTTTCTCCTTGAAAATGTTTTGATTGTTCCAGAACTCCCCTTTTTTAAGTGTCCTTGCGCTGATCAACACATGAATCCCATTTGATAGCATTATTTCCCTCCTGCAAACCAATCAATTGCCGCCCAAATCATGCCTGCTCTCTCTAACTTCTCCACTATCAGCACTTCCTATCCAACTTTTGTACCTTATCTTGTCCGTTTACTGTACCTAATCCCTAAACATAAAAACAATATGGTTCCAATTCCAGCACACAATACTGGAACTCCTTGATACCAGATACTCTCAATACATTTGTCTGAACTTTTCAGTTTCCAGTCTAATACACAATGAGAGCGAGAGCGGCAGCTAGGTAGACAGTCTGAAGTAGAACGAGAGGTGGCAGCGACTGGCCATAGACTAGACAGCTAACCTTCTGGTCTGCAGCAAATAACTAACCTGGATGGTGCTGAGTTACCCAAGGATGAAACTAAAATCGGCTAAGTTCTGAGGATCGGATTAAAAATACAGTTTGCTAACAATTGCTATCAATTAATGACTGGAAAGTGTATGTATGGTCTTGACCAAGGAAAACTCATCAAATGGCATTCCAACACTCGCAATCCATGCTCATAATGAATTAACACTAAGTATACCAAACAACCTGTCCTGGTCATCACCCCCCCGCCCGATTCTGACACTATTGTTAAGAAAGCCCACTAATGACTCTACTTTCTCAGAAGATTAAGGAGAAATTAACACTAAGTATACCAAACAACCTGTCCTGGTCACCCCCCCCCCCCCCCCCCCCGCCCCCGCCCGATTCTGACACTATTGTTAAGAAAGCCCACTAATGACTCTACTTTCTCAGAAGATTAAGGAGATTTGGCATGTCAGCTACGAATCTCACCAACTTTTACAGATGCATCATAGAGAGCATTATTTCTGGTTGTATTACAGCTTGGTATGGCTCCTGCTCTGGGTAATAACGCAAGAAACTATAAAAAGTCATGATTGTAGCCCAATCCATCACGTAAACCAACCTCCCATCCATTGACTCTGTCCACACTTCCCGCTGCCTCAGCAAAGCAGCCAGCATAATTAAGGACCCCACGCACCCCGGACACACACTCTTCCGCCTTCTTCCATCGGGAAAAAGAAACAAAAGTCTGATGTCATGTACCAAGCATCTTAAGAACAGCTTCTTCCCTGCTGCCATCAGACTTTTGAATGGGCCTACCTCGCATTAAGTTGATCTTTTTCTACACCCTAGTTAGGACTATAACATTACATTCTGCACTCTCTCGTTTCCTTCTCTATGAACGGTATGCTTTTTCTGTATAGTGCACAAGAAACAATACTTTTCACTGTATACCAATACATGTAACAATAATAAATCAAATCAAATCGGCTGCCTCAATCTCAAACGGTATCTGGTGGGGGCCTGTGGCCCAGGGCCTCACATTCCTGAGCTCTGAAGCTGGTGTGCCTCAGATCCAAGTGCTCCGAGTCGACAACCCTGGGCCCAAGGAGTCAGTACACCATCGTCCGAACTCCAAATCTCAGTGAAAGTCAATGCCCCTTCAACAAAGGAGGAAAGGCTTGTTTTAAATCACATTACTTCTAATTGAGGCCATGGACTAATTCAGTTGAGTTAATGTGGAGCACCTTAGTTGTGGAACTGTTTTGACCACTTCAGAGGGAGGCAGAATCTGTTTAAAAATGGGCGAGCAAGAGAAGCCAATCATTGGAGTCAACTGGTTGTGAAGGAGGAGAGAAAAATCTTTTGATGTGCAGCGAATGTCAAAATATATCTAAAATCAAATTGGAAAAGGCTCCATTATTAAGCAAACAAAATTAGTGATGAGGAACCATTTTGGAGCTAAGCATTGGTAAAAGAAAACAAAAGGAACTGAGCTATCGTAGTTTTAGATACGTTTGGGTGAATAATTTGCCAAATGGTAGTCATTTCCAAAGAATAAATGACTTTATATATATATATGGGTGCTCTTGGAAAAGATCAGATCAAAATTAACTGGCTTTTTTCTTGTTAGAAGCTGAATCATGTGGAGGGGGTTGGTTTCAGCTTTAAATATTAAGAGATAAGATCCATTATATGGATTTTTCAATTACGGAAGACATTCAGAAAAGTCCTGACAGTTCAAATATTGACTGCATCTGAAGCTACGAGTCTCAGTGTCATAACTAAATTTTAAGCCAACACATCATGACACCAAAATTGACAGTTCAGTAACACCTCGCATTATCTGGTCCCTTTAACCACAACCTGCATTAATATTGTGCTTTTAATGCAGCAAAACATTCTGAGACACTTAACAGTAAGCACTCTCTACCACAAAGGAACATTTGGACAGATGACCAAGGTGTAGGTTCTAAGGGGTGCCTTAAAGGAAGAAAGAGAGGCAGAGGGAGATGATTAGCAAGGAATTCCTGAACACGGCCCAGCAACTAAAGGCACAACAGTAGAGCAATTAAAACCACGGATGGTCAAGGAACCAGAATTATAAGAGTGCAGAAATCTCAAAGTTGTGGAGCTGGAGGAGATTGGACGGAGGGGACGGGGCAAGGCCATGGAGAAATTTGAAACATGGATGAGAATTTTAAAATTGAGGCATAGCTTAATTAAGTGCAGGGAGCACTTGGGTGATGGGTAAATAAATGGGACTTGGTGCCAGTTAGGATATGGACAGCAGAGTTTGGATAGCGTAAAGGTCGAACATGGGAGGTTAAAAGGCATGGATGGAGATTTCAGCAAGTGATGAGCCGAGGCAGATCCAGAGTCAGGCAACGTTGAGGACAAAGATACTTGGTTGAAAACTCATCCCAGGGTCAAATATTTTACCAAGGTTGTGAACTGTCTGCTTCAATCCCAGACAGCTGACTGTTGTCAGAAATGAGGATATTTATTTCCACTGGTGGGTGAAACCAGAACTGGGGGGCATAGCCTCAAAATAAGAGCAGATTTAGGACTGAGTTGAGGAGGAATTTCTTCACCCAAAGGCTTGTGAATCTGTGAAATTTCTGGCCCAGTGAAGCAGTTGAGGCTATTTCGTTGAATGTTTTTAAGGCAAAGATAGATCAGATTTTTGATGGGTATGGTGAGCGGGAGGGTAAGTAAAGCTGAGTCCACGAAAAGAGCAGCCATGATGTTATTGAATAGCGAAGCAGGCTCGAGGGGCCACATGGCAAACAGTGTTTGCGGCAGGGATTGAAGATAAAGGCTTTGGTTTTCCCGATATTTAATTGGAGAAAATTTCTGCTCATCCAACTCTGGATTTTAGACAAGGATCCGACAATTGAGAGAAGTGGTAGAGAGGTAGAACTGGGTGTTATTAGGATGCATGTATTATCTGGCATTATGACGATGCTGGCAAAAGGCAACAGGTATTAACACAATAAAGTACCCGAAGCCACTTCATAAAAAGTTAACAAAAGCTGACATGGAGCCACTCAAGAAACGAAAACAGGTGATCACATGTGTAGTCAAAGGGGTAGGTTTTAAAAAGCGTTTCAAGTGAGGAGACAGAAATTAAGTAGAGAGATGGAAGAGAAGGGAAGGAATTCTGGGACAATGGCCCACGGCAGCTGAAAACACAGCCACCAATGGTGCTGTGATGAAAATCAGTGATGCACAACAGGCCAGAACTGGAGGAGCGCAATGATCTGAAGGAGGTTAGAAGGGAAGAGAGGGGAGGGCAAGCGCTTGGGTGTACTTGAGCACAAGGATTTTTAAAATTGAGTTGAGAACAGAGGTAAAGTTTATTTATTAGTCACGAGTAAGGCTTACATTAACACTGCAATGAAATTACTGTGAAAATCCCCTAGTTGCCACACTCCGGTGCCCGTTCGGGTCAATGCACCTAACCAGCACGTCGTTCAGACTGTGGGAGAAAACCAGAGCAAACCCACACAGACATGGGGAAAACGTGCAAACTCCACACAGACAGTGACCCAAGCCAGGAATCGAACCCGAGTCCCTGGCGCTCTGATGCAGCAGCGCTAGCCGCTGTGCCAGGATAGACGAATGGGACTTAGTTCGGATAGTAGCAACAAAGAGGCTTCCGAATCAATTTGTCGCTGATCCTGTTCATCACCACAAGCACCTGACACCCCTAGTTCCCATTTAACTACACAAGGAATACTCAAAGTGATAGATTTTATTCGAATGTGAATGATGGTCAATGACAGATATTTTATGCCAGACAACCAGGGCCAAAAAAAATTGCAAATTACTCTAATGTTTCAATAATCACAAAACATAATTCACTTTAAAAACAAAGCTGCTGAATGCACTATAACATTCCACTAACATAAGCCAGCCCATGCATCAACAGTGTAACATTTGAGTTGCATTATATAAGGCTAAATCATAGAAGAAAGATTGTGAACACTGCAGTCACAGGTGCAATGTTTTACCATTCTGTTTTTTTTTGTTTTAAAAGAGATGGCAAACAAAGCATGCTGCAACGCACGCACAGTTGTAAAATATAACAAGCTACACTGCACATGTTCCGCGGAGGGAGGCAGCTGTACCAAGTCAGATGGATAGATTGATAATGAAGCTTTAAGCATGTGACCAACCAGAACTGAACCACCAGAGCTTGTATACGCACACTACGTAACAGGCAAAAGACACAGGCCCCACAGCTTAAAGTCTGATAATTAGAATCCATAATAAATGCAACATGAGTAAATTGCAGACTAATTGCTACACAACAGATTAGCAGAGAACTGACAGGCAAGACACAATGACAAGCCAAATGGCAAGGCATTACCTCCACTGACTGATAAATCAAAAAAGGATTTCTCCTGCACATCTTCATGGCTGTAACAGGAGAAATGTCGCATGTCAATGGCCCATGCACCATTCAAAGACATCACCGTGCCAAGGGGGCAGCAGGGCACAGAATACGCGGCCACCCTTTCCATTGGGGTAGAGCAAGGTGCCAAGGGCACTGTAATGCAGATGGAGCTCAGCAATGTTTCTCAGATAGTAGTTAAAGGATACAGTCTTAAAGATCCAGTTTGGGTTCCAATTGCCAGGATTTTCTGCACCGGATCGAAAGCCATGGCTGAAGGCTGATACGGAAATCCATGACGAACCGTCTGACACCACAAGTAGCCGAAGGAAAATCCACATACAAGAGGGAAAAAATGGGCATTAACAGACTACAGCGACAGCAAATTCCAGGACACAAGGGGGTGACAGTAGTAAAACAGATTGACAGATAGCAACAGTGAATAAATGTGGTTTAAACAGAAAAATATGTTGAGGGAAGGTAGTGGGGTGCAAAAGGAGACTGAACGGGGTCAGATGGATGGAGTGGGTGCCCTGAACTACGGCGAAGGTTGGGGGGGGCGGGGGGAGAGAAATGAGTGGCCTGAGTGATGGGGTAGGGGAAGGAGGTGGATGGGTGGTCTGATTGACAGATTGGGTGGTCCAACTGACCGGGTGGTGGGTGGCCTGACTGAGGGGGTGGATGTGATGGTCAGACTGATGGGTTTGGGGAGGTGGGTGGTCTTATTGACGGGATGGGGTTGGGGAGGGGGAAAAGAGGGCAGTCAGATTGACGGGGTGGGTGGGTGGTCCAACTGATGGGATGGATTTTCCTACTGACGGGGTGGGGGTGGCCTGACGGGGTGTTTGGGGGGTGATGGTCTTACTGACGGGATGGGGAGGGGGGGGCGGCAGAGGGAAGACTGTGGTTCAACAGACTGGGTGGATGGTCTGACTTACAGGTGTGGGGTGGTTGGTCTGAGTGAGTGGGTGAGGGGGTGGGTGCATGGGTTGACCGGGGGGGGGGGGTGGGTGGGTAGTCTGGGGGCTGGGGCTGGTGGTCCGACTGACAGGTTGGGTGGTGGATGGTAGTCTGATTGAGGGGGTGGGGGTGGGGAGGAGTGTGGTCTGATTCACCAGGTAGTGGGTGGTCTGACTGACGGGGTGGGGGCGGAAATGGGGCGGTCTGACTGACCAGGTGGGCGTTCCTATTGACGGGGTGGCGGAGTAGCCTGATTGACAGTTTAGGGGCTGAGCGACCAGGTAGGTGGATGGTCTGACTGACAGGATAGAGGGGGTTGTGGGTGAGTAGTGTGACAGATGGGTTAGAGTGGGTGGTCTGAATGACGGGATGGGGAGGGGGGGGGGGTAATCTGACTGATGGCATGGGGGGGGGGGGGGGGCGTTGGGGTTGGGTGGGTCAACTGACCAGGTGGTGGGTGAATTGGGGGGGCGGCAGGGAAGTTGGGGGGGGGGAAAAAGAGGGTTGACTGGCTGACTAGCTGGGTGGGTGGTCCGACTGAAAGAGCAGAGGGTCTGACTGACAGGAAGGGTTGAATGGGGTGTCAGACTAACGGGGTGGGGTTTGGGCCATTTAACTGAAGGGGTGTGGCATTGGGTGGTCTGACTGATGGGTGGGGTTGTTTGGTGCTGGGTGGCTACGCATTTGGATTGAACGAGTGAGGGGTTTGTGGGGCTTGGACTGATGGGTTGGGGGGTTGAACTGCCAAAATGCGTGAGTGGGTGGTTCAACTGATGGGGTGGGTGGGTTGGGGAAGGGAGGTTGGACTGACAGTATGGGCCGGATTTAAAGGGTGGGTGAGAGTACTCGGACTGACAGAAGGGGGAGGGGTTGGTCAGACTGATGGGGTATGGCGGGGTGGGAGATGGGGGAGAAGAGTGGTCTTACTGACGGGATAGAGGGTGGGGAAGGTAGTGGTCTGATGGATGGGTGGGAGGTTGCCTGACTGACAGGGTGAGGAGAGGTGGTCTTACTGACGGGGTGGAGAGTGGGTGTATGGTCTGAGGGGATGGGGATGGTGGTTGGGTGGTGTGACTTGACAGGTTGAGTTGGTGGGTGGTCTTACTGACAGGATGGGGGGGGGAGGCGCGGGGGGGGATGGTGAAGAATGTAGACTGACTGGGTGGGTGGGTGGTCTGACTGACTGGGTGGGGTGTTGAGTAGGTCTGACTCACAGTTTGGTTGTCTTGCCTGACAGGTTGGGGGGCAGGGGGGTGGCGGCGGTTTGGACTAATGGGGTTGGTCACCCTAATGCGAGTGGTCGAGGTGTTGTCCTGACAGGGTGAGTAGGTGGCCTGACTTGACAGCGGGGGGGGGGGGGGGGGGGGGGGAGTGGTCTGACTGGCAGGGTGAGGGATGGTGCGTGGGTGGTTTGTCTGTCTGAACAAACATATGGACGACGGGGGGGGGGACGGGGTGGTGGTGGTTTGACTGACTGGTTGGGGGGGTGACTGACTGACAGGTGGGGTGACCTGATTGAGGGGGTGGGCTGGTGAGTGGTTTGACTGACTGGGTGGCGCGAGGTGGTGGGGGGGGGGGGGGGGTGTCTGACTGACCTGGTGGTGGGTTTGGGTGGGTGTGTGGCCCGACTGACAGGGTGGGGGGCCCGGCTGAAAGAGCCCAGGGAGGAGAGGAGGGGAGGACTTATTCCTGAAGAAAGGGCAAGGGGGTCCCAGAGAAAGAATTGGGGGGGGGGGGGGGGCAGACAAAAAGTGGCTGAGTGACAGGGTGGGGGTTTGGGTGATTTGATTGACAGATGGGGTCTCCTGGGTGCTGGGTGGGCCCATGTTTGGACTGACAGGTGGGGGGTGGAACTGCTGAGGTGGGTGGGTTTGGGTTGACGGGGTGGGTGTGGAGGGGGTTGTGTCACACTGACTGTGTGGGTTGCCCTGAGGGGGTAGGTGGCAGAGGGGGTGCCCTGATGGGTTTGGTGTGGGTGCCTCCAATGGGAGAGGGAGGTTGCCCTGACAGGGTGGGTGTGGTGCTGACAGGGTGGGTTTGGTGTGGGCCCCCTCCTGATGGTGGGGAAGGGGGGGTTGCGGGGCTGAGGCGGGGACCTTGCCCAGTGAGGGGGGGGGGGCGGTGACAGGCGGCCCGGCCCCTTAAATGCTGCATCACCCGGGGCCGAAGCTCCCCTCCCTCCCGCTGTTGTGAGTGAAGCCCGGGAGTGTGTGGGGCCCCGGGCTGGGGGGGTGTGTGTGTGGTGGCGGGGCTGAGGGGCCGGGCAGGAGGTGGGTATGTAGCCGGGGATGTGAGGCCGGGGCGGGCGGAGGGAGGGACAGGCCGGGCCCGGGAGCCGCACTCACTTTGCAGAGCTGGAAGTGTTCGGAGCACAGGCTCTCGGGGATGTCGGTGTCGGGCGGCCGCTGGCCGGGCTGCGAGGAGGACGAGGCCGCCGCCGCTGTCAGGCCGTCCAGCACCTTCCTGATGTTGAACTTCTTCATGGTGCCGCCTGGCCCGCCTCACATCTCAGGGCCGGCCCTGCGCCGCGGAGCTGCTGCTGCTGCTGCTGCCGGCCGGCAGGCTGTACTCCCAGCCGGGGCCGCTCTCCCTCCTCCCGCTGACAGCGCTCCCTCCCCCGGTCCCCGGCTCCTCGCTCCCGCTCTCTGTCTCCGTCTCTCTAGCCGGGACTCGGAAGCGCAGCCGCCAGCCCCCCAACCGCAGCACCGCGCCTGCGCACACACTGCACACACCCGGATGTCAGGCAGCACCTGAAGCAGCAGCAGCAGCGTTAATATTCACACAGCATTAATACTCACTGACAGCATTAATACTCACTGCCAGCATTAATACTCAGCATTAATATTCACACAGCATTAATACTCACTGCCAGCATTAATACTCAGCATTAATATTCACACAGCATTAATACTCACTGCCAGCATTAATACTCAGCATTAATACTCACTGCCAGCATTAATATTCACACAGCATTAATACTCAACATTAATATTCACACAACATTAATACTCACTGCTAGCATTAATACTCAGCATTAATATTCACACAGCATTAATATTCACACTGCATTAATACTCACTATGTGGAGATGCCGGCGTTGGACTGGGGTAAACACAGTAAGAAGTTTAACAACACCAGGTTAAAGTCCAACAGGTTTATTTGGTAGCAAAAGCCACACAAGCTTTCGGATCTACAAGCCCCTTCTTCAGGTGAGTGGGAATTCTGTTCACAAACAGAGCTTATAAAGACACAAACTCAATTTACATGAATAAAGGTTGGAATGCGAATACTTACAACTAATCAAGTCTTTAAGAAACAAAACAACGTGAGTGGAGAGAGCATCAAGACAGGCTAAAAAGATGTGTATTGTCTCCAGACAAGACAGCCAGTGAAACTCTGTGGGGGTTACAAATAGTGTGACATGAACCCAATATCCCGGTTGAGGCCGTCCTCGTGTATGTGGAACTTGGCTATCAGTTTCTGCTCAGCGACTCTGCGCCGTCGTGTGTCGCGATTAGTTGTAAGTATTCGCATTCCAACCATTATTCATGTAAATTGAGTTTGTGTCTTTATATGCTCTGTTTGTGAACAGAATTCCCACTCACCTGAAGAAGGGGCTTGCAGCTCCGAAAGCTTGTGTGGCTTTTGCTACCAAATAAACCTGTTGGACTTTAACCTGGTGTTGTTAAACTTCTTACTGTTAATACTCACTGCCAGTATTAATACTCAGCATTAATATTCACACAGCTTTAATACTCAGCATTAATATTCACACAGCATTAATATTCACACTGCATTAATACTCACTGCCAGCATTAATATTCACACAGTATTAATATTCACAGCATTAATACTCACTGTCAGCATTAATACTCAGTCAGCATTAATATTCACACAGCATTAATACTCACTGCCAGCATTAATATTCAGCATTAATATTCACACAGCATTAATACTCACTGCCAGCATTAATACTCTGCATTAATATTCACACAGCATTAATACTCAGCATTAATATTCACACAGCATTAATACTCACTGCCAGCATTAATACTCACTGCCAGCATTAATATTCACACAGCATTAATATTCACACAGCATTAATACTCACTGCCAGCATTAATACTCAGCATTAATATTCACACAGCATTAATACTCACCGCCAGCATTAATATGCAGCATTAATATTCACACAGCATTAATACTCACTGCCAGCATTAATACTCAGCATTAATATTCGCACAGCATTAGTACTCACTGCCAGCATTAATACACAGCATTAATATTCACACAGCATTAATACTCACTGCCAGCATTAATACTCAGCATTAATATTCACACAGCATTAATACTCACTGCCAGCATTAATATTCAGCATTAATATTCACACTGCATTAATACTCACTGCCAGCACTAATATTCACACAGTATTAATATTCACAGCATTAATACTCACTGTCAGCATTAATACTCACTGTCAGCATTAATATTCACACAGCATTAATACTCACTGCCAGCATTAATATTCAGCATTAATATTCACACAGCATTAATACTCACTGCCAGCATTAAAACTAAGCATTAATATTTGCACAGCATTAATACTCACTGCCAGCATTAATACTCAGCATTAATATTCACACAGCATTAATACTCACTGTCAGCATTAATACTCAGCATTAATACTCACTGCCAGCATTAATATTCACACAGCATTAATGCTCAACATTAATATTCACACAACATTAATACTCACTGCTAGCATTAATACTCAGCATTAATATTCACACAGCATTAATACTCAGCATTAATATTCACACAGCATTAATATTCACTGCATTAATACTCACTGCCAGCATTAATACTCAGCATTAATATTCACACAGCTTTAATACTCAGCATTAATATTCACACAGCAGTAATATTCACAGCATTAATACTCACTGTCAGCATTAATACTCACTGTCAGCATTAATATTCACACAGCATTAATACTCACTGCCAGCATTAATATTCAGCATTAATATTCACACAGCATTAATACTCTCTGACAGCATGAATCCACAGCATTAATATTCAAACAGCATTAATACTCACTGCCAGCATTAATACTCTGCATTAATATTCACACAGCATTAATACTCAGCACTAATATTCACACAGCATTAATACTCACTGCCAGCATTAATACTCACTGCCAGCATTAATATCCACACAGCATTAATATTCACACAGCATTAATACTCAGCATTAATATTCACACAGCATTAATATTCATACAGCATTAATACTCACTGCCAGCATTAATACTCAGCATTAATATTCACACAGCATTAATACTCACTGCCAGCATTAATACTCAGCATTAATATTCGCACAGCATTAATACTCACTGCCAGCATTAATACACAGCATTAATAATCAAACAGCATTAATACTCACTGCCCGCATTAATACTCAGCATTAATATTCACACAGCATTAATACTCACACAGCATTAATACTCAGCATTAATATTCACACAGCACTAATATTCACACAGCATTAATACTAACTGCCAGCATTAATATTCACACAGCATTAATATTCACACAGCATTAATACTCACAACATTAATACTCAGCATTAATATTCACACAGCATTAATACTCACTGCCAGCATTAATACTCACTGCCAGCATTAATATTCACACAGCATTAATATTCACACAGCATTAATATTCACACAGCATTAATACTCAGCATTAATATTCACACAGCATTAATACTCACTGCCAGCATTAATACTCACTGCCAGCATTAATATTCACACAGCATTAATATTCACACAGCATTAATATTCACACAGCATTAATACTGTCAGCATTAATACTCACAGCATTAATACTAACTGTCAGCATTAATACTCACTGCCAGCATTAATATTCACACAGTATTAATACTCAGCATTAATATTCACACAGCATTAATACTCTGTCAGCATTAATACTCAGCATTAATATTCACACAACATTAATATTCACACAACATTAATACTCACTGCCAGCATTAATACTCACTGTCAGCATTAATACTCACTGCCAGCATTAATATTCACACAGCATTAATACTCAGCATTAATATTCACAGCATTAATACTCACTGTCAGCAATAATACTCACTGCCAGCATTGATATTCACACAGCATTAATACTCAGCATTACTATTCACACAGCATTAATATTCACTGCATTAATACTCACTGTCAGCATTAATATTCACACAGCATTAATACTCACTGCCTGCATTAATACTCACTGCCAGCATTAATACTCAGCATTACTATTCACAGCATTAATATTCATACAGCATTAATTCTCACACAGCATTAATATCTACACAGTATTAATACTCACTGCCAGCATTAATATTCACACAGCATTAATATTCACACAGCATTAATACTCACACTGAATTAATACACACACAGCATTAATACTCACACAGCATTAATATTCACTGTCAGCATTAATACTCACTGCCAGCATTAATAGTCACTGTCAGCATTAATACTCACTGTCAGCATTAATATTCACACAGCATTAATACTCACTGTCAGCATTAATAGTCAGCATTACTATTCACACAGCATTAATATTCACACAGCATTAATATTCACACAGTATTAATACTCATTGCCAGCATTAATATTCACACAGCATTAATATTCACACGGCATTAATATTCACACAGCATTAATGCTCTCGCTGCATTAATACTCACAGCATTAATACTCACAGCATTAATACACACACAGCATTAATACTCACTCAGCATTAATACTCACTGTCGGCATTAATACTCACTGCCAGCATTAATATTCACTGCCAGCATTAATACTCAGTCAGCTCTAATACTCACTGCCAGCATTAATACTCACTGCCAGCATTAATACTCACTGCCAGCATTAATACCCACTGTCAGCACTAATATTCACTGACAGCATTAATACTCAGCATTAATACTCGCTGTCAGCACTAATACTCAACCTTAATACTCACTGTCAACACTGATACACAGCATTAATACTCACTGCCAGCATTAATACTCACTCTCAGCATTAATACTCAGCACTAATACTGCCAGCATTAACACTCAGTCAGCATTAATACTCACTGTCAGCACTAATATTCACTGTCAACATTAATACTCACTGCCAGCATTAATACTCAGTCAGCATTAATACTCACTGTCAGCATTAATACGCAGTCAGCTCTAATACTCACTGCCAGCATTAATACTCACTGCCAGCATTAATGCTCACTGTCAGCACTAATACTCACTGCCAGCATTAATACTCACTGCCAGCATTAATACTCACTGTCAGCATTAATACTCACTGTCAGCAATAATACTCACACAGCATTAATACTCAGCATTAATACTCTGCCAGCATTAATATTCAGCATTAATACTATCAGAATAATACTCAGCATTAATACTCACACAGCATTAATACACAGCATTAATATTCAGTATAAATACTCATTGTCAGCATTAATACCCAGTCAGCATTAATACTCAGTGCCAGCATTAATACTCACTGTCAGCATTAATATTCACTGTCAGCATTAATACTCACTGCCAGCATTAATACTCAGCATTAATACTCACTGCCAGAATGAATACTGACTGCTGGCATTAATACTCAGCATTAATATGCACTGTCAGCACTAATACTCACTGTCAGCACTAATACTCAGCATTAATACTCACGGCTAGCATTAACACTCATACAGCATTATCGCTCACTGTCAGCATTAATACTTGCACAGCATTAATACTGTCAGCTTGAATACTCACTGTCAGCACTAATACTCACTGCCAGCATTAATACTCAGCATTAATACTCACTGTCAGCACTAATACTCGCACAGCATTAATACTCACTGTCAACATTAATACTTACTGTCAGCATTAATACTCAGACAGCACTAATACTCACTGCCAGCACTAATACTCAGCATTAATACTCACACACTATTAATACTCACTGTTAGCACTAATACTCACTGACAGCATTAATACTCACTGCCAGCAGTAATGCTCAGCATTAGTACTCAGACAGTATTAATACTCACTGTCAGCATTAATACTCACTGTCAGCACTAATACTCATTGTCAGCATTAATACTGTCAGCACTAATATTCACACAGCACTAATACTCACTGTCATCATTAATACTCAGCCTTAATACTCACTGTCAGCACTAATACTCACTGACAGCATTAATACTCACTGCCAGCACTAATACTCAGCATTAATACTCACACAGCACTAATATTCATTGTCAGCATTGATACTCAGGACTCATACTCACTGTCAGCACTAATACTCAGCACTAATACTCACTGTCAGCACTAATATTCACTGTCAGCCCTAATACTGACTGTCAGCAATAATACTCAGCATTAATACTCACTGCCAGCATTAATACTCACTGCCAGCATTAACAGTCACTGTCAGCATTAATACTCACTGCCAGCATTAATACTCAGCATTAATACTCACTGTCAGCACTAATACTCAGCATTAATACTCACTATCAGCACCAATACTCACACAGCACTAATACTGTCCGCATTAATACTCACTGTCAACATTAATACTCAGCATTAATACTCACACAGGATTAATACTCACTCAGCACCAGTATTCACTGTCAGCAATAATATTCATTGTCAGCACTAATACTCATTGTCAGCACTAATACTCACTGTCAGCATTAATACTCACAGCAGCATTAATACTCACTGTCAGCATTAATACTCACTATCTGCACTAATACTCACTGTCTGCACTAATACTCACAGCAGCATCAATATGCAGAGTGGCACTATTACTCACTGCCAGGACTAATAATCACTGTTAGCAGTAATACTGACAGCAGCATCAATATGCAAAGCACCATTAATACTCACTGTCAGCATTAATACTCACTGTCAGCACTAATACACACTGTCAGCTCTAATACTCACTGTCAGCACTTATAGCACCAGCAGCAATCATTAATACTCATGGAGGCAATACTGACTGTGTTAACATGGACAGTAGGACTGACATTTATAAAAATTGCACCATTCATAGATGCCACCACTTCTAATAGGAACATTAATAAGGACAAAAGGACTAACAGTAATGTTAGCATTAATGGCCAGTGATGGCACAGTGGAAGGTTGGCACAGTGGTTAACATTGCTGCCTCACAGTGCCAGGGACCCGGGGTCATTTCCGGCCTTGCCTGTGTGGAGTTTGCATGTTCTCCCGTGTCTGCGTGGGTTTCCTCTGGGTGCTCTGATTTCCTCACACACTCCAAAGATGTGCAGGTTCGGTAGATTGGCCATGCTAAATTGCCCTTTGTTTCCCAAGATATATAGGTTAGGGGCTTAATGGGATAAGTGTGTGCAGACTCGATGGGCTGAATGGCCTCCTTTTGCACTGCAGAGTTTCTATGATTCTATGAATGAGCTAAGTTGGGCCACTAATAATGCCAACAGGGAGGTGAAGGCCTGGTGCTATTATCGCTAGACTATTAATCCAGGAACTCAGCTAATGTTCTGGAGACCCAGGTTCGAATCCCGCCACAGCAGATGGTGGAATTTGAATTCAAATAAAAAAATCTGGAATTAGGAATCTACTAATGACCATTGTCAATTATTGGAAAAACCCATCTTGTTCGCTAATGTCCTTTAGGGAACGAAATCTGCGGTCCTTACCAGGTCTGGCCTACATGTGACTCCAAAGCCACAGCAATGTGGTTGACTCTCAACTGCCCGCCAAGGGGCAACAAGGGTTGGGCAATAAATGCCAGCGATGCTCATGTCCCACGAATGAATTAAAAAAAGGTAAGCAGCAGGAAAACACGCTCACTTTCACCTCCTTAACATGGCCTGTCTCCAACCTTGCCTCAGCTTGTCTACTGTTTAACTCCTCACTTTGTTACGTCTAAACTTTATTCTAATGCTCTCCTGCCAGTGATTACTGTGATCCTCCAATCCTAGCTTGCTGAGCTACATTGGCTCCCCTGGTCTGTGCTAAATTTTTTTTCCTTTCAAATTGCTCCATGATCTCACTCCTCCCCAATCTCTACAACACCCTCCTGTCTTATAATACTCCTCTGCACTCCCCCAATTCTGGCTCCATGTGCATTCCCGACTTTAATCGCTGCACATTAGTCACCATGCCTTCTGCTTCTTAAGCTCTGGTATTCGTTCCCTAAACCTCTCCACCTCTCCAGCATGATCGCCTCCCTGGAATACTCCTTAAAACCTACCTCACATGTCCTTCTATCTTCTTATGTGCTTGCTGTCAAATTATCTTTGAAAGCACTTGTTTGAAGATCCATTCGTTATTTAAACAACAGTAAACTTGGTGTCATTCTGCATTCTGGAATTCTCTCTTAACCAGAATTTTTGACTGCTCAATTTTCTTCAAAGGCCAATCATTTTCAGTGTTCGGATAATGTATTATTTTTTTAAAAGGCTAATAATGATAGATTGTAAATCTCCAGAAGTTGTTCGTATTTTTACATTAAAATTGTTCAATTATTTTGACTTGATTTGATTTGATTTAATATTGTCACATGTATTAACATACAGTGAAAAGTATTGTTTCTTGCACACTATGCAGACAAAGCATACCACTCATAGAGAAGGAAACGAGAGAGTGCAGAATGTAGTGTTACAGTCATAGCTAGGGTGTAGAGAAAGATCGACTTAATGCAAGGTAAGTCCATTCAAAAGTCTGACAGCAGCAGGGAAGAAGCTGTTCTTGAGCCGGCTGGTACGTGACCTCAGACTTTGTATCTTTTTCCCGATGGAAGAAGGTGGAAGAGAGAATGTCCGGGGTGTGTGGGGTCCTTAATTATGCTGGCTGCTTTTCTGAGGCAGCGGGAAGTATAGACGGAGTCAATGGATGGGAGGCTGGTTTGCGTGATGGATTGGGCTGCATTCACGACCTTTTGTAGTTTCTTGTGGACTTGGGCAGAGCAGGAGCCATACCAAGCTGTGATACAACCAGAAAGAACGCTTTTTATAGAACATAGAACATTACAGCGCAGTACAGGCCCTTCGGCCCTCGATGTTGCGCCGACCTGTGAAACCAATTTAAAGCCCATCTAACCTACACTATTCCAATATCATCCATATGTTTATCCAATGACTATTTAAATGCCCTTAATGTTGACGAGTCCACTACTGTTGCAGACAGGGCATTCCACGTCCTTACTACTCTCTGAGTAAAGAACCTACCTCTGACATCTGTTCTATATCTATCACCCCTCAATTTAAAGCAATGTCCCCTCGTGCTAGCTTTTATGGTGCATCTGTAAAGGTTGGTGAGAGTCGTAACTGACATGCCAAATTTCTTTTGTCTTCTGAGAAAGTAAAGGCATTGGTGGGCTTTCTTAACTATAGTGTCGTCATGGGGGGACCAGGACAGGTTGTTGGTGTTCTGGACACCTGAAGCTCTCGACCCTTTCTACTTTGTCCCCGTTGACGTAGACAGGGGCATGTTCTCCTCTGAAGTCGATGACAATCTCCTTCGTTTTGTTGACATTGAGGGGGAGATTATTGTCACCACACCAGTTCACCAGATTCTCTATCTTAGGCAAGTTTTGGCTATTCTGCCTGAACAAAGATATACAGCACCTTGCCTTGTGTTCGGAGTAATGTAGCTCCCCATTAACTAACAATTATGTTTAACTGGCACCACCCATTCCCCAAGCATTCTGAATGACAAAGGTTTTACAGTAAAAGGTGTGATATAAGTACAGCTTGTTGTTATAGTAATACCAGTTTAATATGCAAATAGGATGAATAGAAGTAGCAGCTTCAGCAGGAACAACAGGACTAATCGTAATGGTGGTACTAATAGGAGCAACAGTAATAGTAATACCTGCGTTAGCAGGGAGAGCTGGACAAATAATCATTCTTATCTTCAATGTGAGCAGTGGGACTCTGTTATGCCAAATTTAATAACACCAGTTAGAATAACAAATCATAGCATTGCAATGAAGGGCGGCACGGTGGCACAGTGGTTAGCACTGCTGCCTTACAGCACAAAGGACCTGAGTTCGATCCATGGCTTGGGTCACTGTCTGTTCGGAGTCTGCACTTTCTCCCCAGTCTGTGTGGGTTTCCTCCGGATGCTCCAGTTTCCTCCCACAGTTCAAAGACATGCTGGTTAGGTACATTGGCTATGCTAAATTCTCCCTCAGTATT
Organism: Mustelus asterias; assembly: GCF_964213995.1. Taxonomy (NCBI): domain Eukaryota; kingdom Metazoa; phylum Chordata; class Chondrichthyes; order Carcharhiniformes; family Triakidae; genus Mustelus; species Mustelus asterias. The sequence goes on along the minus strand of NC_135815.1, from coordinate 85,274,319 downwards.
CCTGAACAGGCGCCGGAATGTGGCGACTTGGGGATTTCACAATAACTTAATTGCAGTGTTAATGTAAGCTTACTTGTGACACTAATAAATAAACTTATAGAATAGAATCCCTAAAATGCAGAAGGAGGCCATTTGGCGCATTGAGTCTGCACTGACCACAATCCCACCCAGGCCCTATCCCCATAACCCCATCATTTACCCTAGCTAATCCCCTGACACTAAGGGTCATTTTAGCATGGCCAATCCACCTAACCTGCAATTCTTCCGAACTGTGGGAGGAAACCGGAGCACCCGGAGGAAACCCACGCAGACATGGGGAGAAGTGCAAACTCCACACACAGACAGTCACCCAAGCTGGGAATCGAACCCTGGTCCCTGGCGCTGTGATGCAGCAGTGCTAATCACTGTGCCCACCGTGCCGCCGCTTAATAAACTTAATAGGAACAGCATGTTTAATAGTAATACCAACATTGTTAGGGAATGCTAGACTAATAGCAACGTCAGCATCAATGAGCAGTGGAATTCATATTTCAATTGTTCCTCATAATGCTAGTACTAAAAACAATCAGGGTCAGCATTTATTGCTGCTCTCTAATTTCTCTCGAGAAAGTGGTGGTAAGCCGGTGCCTTGAACTGCTGCAATCTTCGCAGTGTAGTTACACCTACAGTGTTGTTTGGGAGCGAGTTCCAGGAAATTGGCCCAGCAACAATGAAGAAACAACAATATATTTTCATGTAAAAACGGTCCATGACTTGGAGGGGAATTTGCAAATAGCAGTGTTCTGTTGGACCAGCTGAACTTGTTCTTCTAGTTAGTAGACTTTGTGGATTTGGGAGGTGCTATCAAAAGTTCTGTCCAAATTTAAGGGCCATAATTAAAATAGAGTAATTTAACCCAATAAGGAGTTCAAGAGAAACTTATTTACTCTGAGTGTTGTAAATGTGGAACTCATTAGCACATAGAGTGATTGATGCAAAGCGCAAAAATGTATTTAAAGGGGAACCTAGATGTTATATGAAGGAATAGAATGATATGCTGATGGGTTAGATGTCATTCTATTTAATAAGGTCAGCTAGGCTAGTAGCAATAAGAGCACCGATATGATTATCTGGACTGCCAGTCGAACCTATATTGATAGGGATAACACAATCATACTGGCGTTAACAAGGGCAGCCAGACAAATAGCAACATTAATAGCATCATCAGAACCAAAAGTAATTTCAGCATTGATAAGAATGACAGATCAAGTAGTTATAGAAGCATTAAGTGAAACAGCAGATCATTTTTCAACTCAATGGCTCTCAGTACAGTTGAGGCATCCTGTGCTTTTTCTTCTAGTTCCTGGAGCTTCAACGTCAGGTTTACATTTTCCTATCTTTTTTGTGTCTTTTCTTTCTCTGTCCTGTGTTCTTGTCCTTCATTTTGGTTTCATTGTTGGCCAGGTCTGTCTCTGGTGAAATCTTAACCTGTTTCAGTTCTGTAACTGTGCTGCTCTTGGCTTCATTATCTGCTCCCAGCCTTCTGGAAAGTTCTCTGGCTTTTCCTTTCAGTGCCTCCTCTTTTCCAATCAGCTGCTTCTTCAGCTCCTCACTCTCTTTTACCTGTAGTTCTTGTCTTCCTCCTGGAATACAGAACATTCCGGAAACTTGACTGCCAACTGGTTCTTCAATTTGTTCAGAGTGACAATAAATTCATTTTGTTTCTGTTGTAATTTCCCAGAGGAACAGACTTTGATCTTTGGGGCTTGTGAAGATCCTTCAACAGGTTTTCCTTTTCTTTGTGAAGCTCAATTGCTCTGTCTTGAGTTTTCTTGCACTTTCTGCACTTCCATTCTGCTGTTCAAGAGAGCCTTCATTTCTCTATGCTGCTGGAGGGTCATGTACTCCTTTCGCATTGGATCATGAAGGACAATCAGCTGTTCTTCCCACTGTTTATTTTCTTATTGACCTACTGATAGGTCCAAAGCTGCTTTGCTGAAATAATATTCAACATCTTTGTTTACCCATGACTATCTTCAAAGAAATTTTCAGGGCACTGACTTCTTTGAATACCTCTTCTGCTTGCTGTTCTGCTTGGCTGTACTTCTGGTTGATTTCCTTCAACTCAGAATGATACAAACATTTCCCTGTGGAGTAGCTTCATTTCCCCTCTGCAGATTTTGTTTCTTTTCGGTTACCTCAGTTGATATCCTTCATTCACAGCTGGTTGCTCACTCAACATTGCTCCCGCTGTTGCAGTTTAGCATCTTCAAAATGCTCTACTTTTAAGCCATTGGCTGTTTCTCAGTCTTTTCTTTCTTCTACACTAAACTCTTTGGCTCATGCGCTTCATTACGCTGACACGGTCTGCGACCATCTTGTGTTTCACTTTACTATTGTCCAACTCGGCCTGGGGTCTTCTGTCTCCCTTACTCTGGAGTCTTCTGTCTCCCTTGTTCTGGGATCTTCTGTCTCCCTCACTCTGGAGACTTTTGTTTCCCTTGCCCTGGGGTATTTTGCTTCTTTCGGCACTTTATTGGGGTATTCTAGACCTTTTAATATTTGCATTCTCCATAACATGACAGTTAAAATATTTGTCAAAGGCTTTTAATATCTCACCAAATGTGGTAGAGGTTTCATCGATATCATGGTTTAGCATTACGTCATCTGCAAATGCACTAAACAAGTGTAAAAGTGTCTTCTCTTACACTTATTTTGATCTCTTACTTAATTCCAAAGTACTCCAGTAATTTAGAAATAAATCTTCCAATCTTGGATCTGGTTTGGCCCATACCTTAGCCTAAATTGGTTTGGAATTTTTAATTTTCTATCCATGGGAGTTTTTTTATAACAGGTGAGTACATCTTTAATATTTTTCTCTCTTCAAGACGGCTCCATCATTTTATTTTCTCTGTGCTTCTTCTCGCAATTTGCCAGTTTTGGCAGGTTTCATGGCAATTGCAGGCCTGTTTTAAAAAACATTTTCACTGCACAGAAAATTCTTAAAACAGTAGTTCTGGCCCTTTGTTTGATTTTTAAAGCAGAGACAGGAACTGGAAGGCGATTTTTTCTTCCTTCTGTTTATTAAAATTTATTATTTTAAATTCAACTCGGCCACCTCATATTATGGTGTCAGCTGGGACTCTTGTTGCAGCTTTCTTCTACCTATGCCTTGAATGTGCTGATTCTGATGGCTGCCTGGTTTCATAAGAGGAAGAAGAACTCAGAGTAGGAGTAGGCAATTCAGCCCCTTGCGCCTGCTCCGCCATTTAGTATGATCATGGCTGATCTCATCTTGACCTCAACTCCACTTTCCTGCCTGTTCACCATCGCCCTTCAAACCCTTACTAATTAAAAATCTGTCCACCTCTTCCCTAAAATTACTCAATGTCCCAGCATCCACCACATTCTGGGGTAGTGAATTCTTTAAGTTTTGAAAGTAGTAAGTTCTTCTCATCTTTGCTTTAAATCAGTCTCCTGTTATAAACTATGTCCTCTTTTTTTAGATTGCCTACAAGAGGAAACATCCTCTCCACGTCTACTTTGTCAATCTCCCTTATCATCTTGTACACCTCAATTAGCTATCCTCTCAATTTTCTAAACTCCAGAGAGTATAGGCCTAAACTGGCCAATCTCTCTTTGTAAGACAAACTCTGGAATCAATCTAGTGAACCCCCTCTGAACTGCCTCCAATGTAACTACAAACCTCCTCAAGTAAGGGGACCAAAACTGTACACAATATTCTAAGTGTGGTCTCACTAATGCTTTCTACAGTAGCAGCAACACTTCTCCACTTATATATTCCATTCCTTTAGCAATAAATGCCAAGATTCCATTTGCCTTCCTTATTACCTGCTGTACCTCCTGCGACTCATTCACGAGGACACCCAGATCCCTCTGCACTGAAGCACTACAAAGTTGCCGTTCATTTAAACAATAATTTGCCTCTGTATTTTTCCTACCGAAATGGATAAACTCACGCTTATCCACATTAAACTCCATCTGCTAAATTTTGCCCCATTTACTTAATCTATCCCTATCCATTTGTAAATTTCTTATTTCATTATCGCAACTTACTATCCCACCTATTTTAGTGTCATCTGCAAATTTGGATTTTGTACCTACTAACTCTGCATCCGAGTCATTTAATTAGATTGTAAAAAGTTGGGGCTTGAAAACTGAGCCCTGTGGCACCCCATTAGTTATAATTTGCTAACCAGAAAAAGACCCATTTATCCTGACTTTCTGTTTCCTGTTGGTTCGCCAATCCTCTATCCAAGCCTCTATTAAAAAGTACGTTCAGCTTTTGTACAGTATTTTCTTGCTCATCCTTCTTGTGAACTGGCTAGGTCTGTTGATCCTGCTTTCACTCAGCTTCTTCTTTTGATGCTTGACTCTGGGTTCACTCAGTGTCTGCTTTTCATCTGCACAGTGGATTACTCTTTTCATTTTTTTTAAAGTCACTCAGCCTTCTTGTAATGTAGCTGAATTATTTTACTCTGCCTCAACGTCCAATCAGGTCTGGCTTTTCATCTGCATGGTGGATTATTTTACTGCCTTTCATCCATTTTTTGAACCTTGCTCAGTGTTTTTGATCTAGCTAAGTCCCTTGGCTCTGCCTTTGATTGGGTCTGGCAAAGACCTCCACATGCCTTGGTGGAATCCTTTAGTTTCCATGTCTACAATGGAGCCTTTTATTGAGGCACTTTCCAACCGGGTCTTCAATTTCATTTTAGGCAACCTCCTACTGTCTTCAATATCGGTGCTCTTTCTCAGGTCAGACTTCAGTTCCTTTACTTCTTCATGCTTTGAGATTCTGGTTTCCTTCTCCAGCTTCATTGGGATTTTGGGGTCCATCGTACCGCTGCCACCATGTTGTAAAGGTTGTTCGATGTTTCATGAAAAGGTTTGGAGGTTTGTATGGTTGAACATAAACCATTTATTAGTAATCCATAACTATCGACATATCCAAGTTTCTACCATTCAGGTGTGCTGTCTCCATGCTGACTCCTTCCAGACTCTACTCCTCTACAGTCTACTATCTTGTGACTTTCTATCTCAATATCTGGCTGGTAATGTTCGACAGGTTTCACATTCTAACCATTCTCTGGGTAAAAATGTTTCTCTTGAATTCCCACTTCGCTGTATCAGTCAATACTTACATTTCAGACCCAACTTCTTATATCACCTGCAATTTAAACATCTTCTCTACATTTTGATTTTCAAACCTTTTCACAATATAAATATCTCTATCAGATCACACCTCAGTCTTCTCTTTTATATAAAAAATAAACACCAGGCTGTTCAAACTTTCCTAATAGGTATAACAGGAGCGACATCAGTGGGGGGGGGGGGCCTACAACCAGAACCGCGAACGGCGGGAGGGGGGTGGAGGGGTGGGGGGGGGGTGTCAGATAGGCTGTGATTGGGGGGGGTGAGGAGGTTGGTTGGGAAGCCATTGCTAAAATAAAATCAGAGGTGATCCCAGAAGCCACCCTTGTGGAACACGGCCTCTCAGTATTTACAATCTGAGTCATAGAATCCCAGAATTCCTACAGTGCAGGGGAGGCCATTTGGCCCATCGAATCTGCACCAACTCTCCGAGAGAGCACCCCACCCAGGCCACCTCTGTACCCTATCCCTATACCTATTCCCCATTTCCCATGGCTAATCCATCTAACCTACATATCTTTGGACTGTGGGAGGAAACCGGAGCACCCGGAGGAAACCCATGCAGGCACGGGGAAAATGTACAAACTCCACACAGAACAGCTACCCAAGGCTGGAATTGAATCCGTGTCCCTGGCGCTGTGAAGCAACAGTGCTAACCACTGTGCCACCATATCGTCCTAATCACCTTTAACCTCTACATTGTGTTTTGTACTTTGTGGACATAGGTGGCAGACTTTTACCACCTCGCCCGCCCGAGGCTAGTAAGATCCCACCCAAGGCCAACAGAGAATGCCGTTCTGTGAGCCTCGCCTGCCCCGATTCTGGGGCGGATGTGGCATAAAATTCCGGCCATGCTATCCATTCTGATACCTGTTCCCTGACTTCAGATATTTGATCGTTGTCATGAGTCTAGCATCTGGTAACCTATCGAAGGCTTTTTTGGAAATCCAATTATATTATTTCTACTACATTACTCTTTGGGGGGAATTTTACCATTTTGAGTCTAAGGGCTTGATTTTGGTGCGAAATTGCGGTAAAGTTGGGTGTCGGGCCTATACCGCGATCTGCACCCGATTCGCTTTACCGACACCCGATTCGGGCGCGGGTCCGGCGCGTGCCTGAATCGGGCGGCCCGACGATTTAAATGCATGTGCGTGCATTTGGGGAGGGGAGGGGGTGTGACCGATCATCCCCTGGAGGAGAGGCTGGAGAGGGGGTGTGACATATCATCCCCTGGGGGGTGGGGGCGGTGGAGAGGGTGTGTGACGTATCATCCCCTGGGGGAGGGAGGTGAGGTGAGGTGGTGTGACCGATCATCCCCTGGGGGGGGGGGGGGGGGGGGGGGCGGAGAGGGGGTGTGACGTCTCATCCTCTGGTCGGGGGGGTTCTGCTGCGTGTGTGCGGCCGATCCCTTCTGGCACCATCACTGGTACACTACCAGCCACAGCCATCTCTCCCGCTCTCTCGCACCTGCAGGGAAGTGTAATCTGTGGCTGATAGTGAACCAGTGATGGTGCCAGGAGGGATCGGCCGCAGACAGGCAGCAGAAACCCCCCCCGACCAGAGGATGAGACGTCACACCCCCTCTCCATCCCCCCCTCCCCCAGGGGATGATCGGTCATACCCCCTCTCCCCCCCAAGGGATGAGACGTCACACCCCCTCCCCTCCCACCCCCCCCCCCCTTTGCAGGGGATGATACATCACACCCCGTCTCCTCCTCCCACCCCCCCCTCCTGCCCCGACCAGAGGATGACCTGGGTCAGAGAGCCGTTGCAGTCTCTGACCCCGCTCTTCGGAGGCTGCAGTGGCAACTGCAGACTTTTATTTTGCAGGTCGGTTACAGCGCGGACGCGGATCGGGCCAGAAGACGGTAAAGTGGGATTTGGCGGTAGAGTTGAGCGCGCGGTTCATTAAGTCGATTTAAATGCATGCAAATGCATTTCAATCTTCGGGCTGCCTGATTCAGGCACGCTCCGGACCCGCGCCCGAATCGTGTGTTGGTAAAGCCGCGATCTGCTCGGAATCGGGTGCAGATCGCGGTATAGGCCCGACGCCCAACTTTACCGCGATTTAGTTTTGGTAAAATCAGGCCCTTTATGTTATTTCTTCAAAGAATGAAGTAAAGTTGGTCAAGCATAACATCTTCTTGAATTTGTGCTGACTACTTTTTACTATATTTTCAGTTGCTGTGAGAAAACGTTAACATTCTGATGTGTTGGGAATGGAGTTGGATTGATGGTGTTGTATTTACGGGTGGGGAGTGGTAGTGGTTTACACTTGGTCGAGCAAGGTAAACCCAAAGGTCTCGATTTCCATGGATGATGTGGAGCTATAAGTCCACAGCAAGCCTTCTTTCATCATCAACAGTTCACTGCCTGGGAGTTGGCCTGACTCCCAGGCCTCCTCCAGTGTGCCTCCTGTCCACTTGGGCAGGAGGCACACTGGAGAAGGCCACAGGACCTGACCTCCAGGGCAGAAGGATGAAGGGAGCGAGTCCGATTCTGCTATGAGAGGCTATTGCTCACCCCTGGGCAGGGAGGTCTGAACTCCACGATGGGGGAAGATCTAATCCCTGACTGCAAAGTGCATGTCTAATCTCAAGAAGAAACTAGGCCCTGGCATTGGGCAAGGATCCAGTCCCAAGGAATATCCAATCCCTTACTCTGAGATGGAGGAGCCTGATCTGTGACTCCAGGGGCACTTGATCATGAGATGATATTCCATGGAAGGTATCTGATTCCTAATCTGGGGAGAGGTTCTGATCTCAAGGTGGGGCGGAGGCCTGGGGGTTGTGATCTCTGAACGTGGGGTGAGTCCAATCCTGGGCGTTCCCACTCTGACTCTGGAGTTGAGGTCATTCTAATCCCTAACCCAGGGAGAAACCAATCACAAGTGGGGCTTGATCTCTGATTTTGAGTGGGTACTTCTCATGGGGTTCCAATCACTAACGTGGTTATGGGAGAGGGAGGCTGGGGGCAGACGCCAAAATGGTGTCCAATCTCTGACCCGAGGTGAGAGTTGATCCCAAGGGCGGGGGGGGGGGTCTAATTCCTGATCTTGGTGGGTGGGGGTGGAAATCCTTAGGCCTAAGAGTGCTGAGGTGGGGGGATGAGATGAGATGTCAGGTTTTAGGGGTGATGCCACGGGCAGAGAAGTGGGTACTCACCCTTGCAGATGGGAGGAGGTTGTTCATCTTCTTGTGGCATTGAATGCCTGCTCTCCTGGTGAAGCTCCTGGTGCTTGCTGACTCAGCCATCGCTTCCCATCCTTCAGTGGCCTCGGCTGATGGCAGCCTCCTGCCATCTCTCGGGAAGAGGGCGACCCTCCTCTTCCTCCAAAGCTTCCTGTCCACCTTTGCATCCAGGAACCTGGCTGCTGACCTTCTCCTGGCCATTTTGCTGCTCTGGCTTGGAAAGGACAAACAGCTGATTCCCGACTGGGGTGAATCAGGCACTGGGCGAGTCAGGAATCAGTGTGAAACACATGGGGGGAGAATTGGCCTATTTGAATAGCCTGAATAGGGCATGCAGATCGTTGTTATCGCCAGTGGGGTTTTCCCGCTGGCAAGGACATTGGTCCCGATTTGGGAGAACCATGGCTGCTGTAAATAGCAGGAAGGGGACTTGTACCTTTGCTGAAGGCTGGGATAATATATGACTCAACGGAGCCTATAACCATCAAGGATGCCATATATTTCCAGTGTAAAAGAAACCTCATTTGTGTTACAAAGATCTGTGCCCGATAACTGCTCCATCAGTCAAAATTGATAATGGAAGAAGTCTCACAACACCAGGTTAAAGTCCAACGGGTTTATTTGGAATCACGAGTTTTCGGAGCGCTGCTCCTTCATCAGGCCATTCACCTGGTGAAGAAGCAACGCTCCAGAAGTTTGTGATTCCAAATAAACCTGTTGGACTTTAACCTGGTGTTGTGAAGACTTCTTACCGTGCCCACCCCAGTCCAACACCAGCAACTCCACATCAAAATTGAGTAAATAAGGAAGAACTATTTACAGTGGCAGGAGAGCCAGTAATCAGAGTACATAGATTAAGGTGAATGACAAAAAACCCAGAGGTGACATGTGGAAACATGTTTTTTACATGGAGTTGCTATGATTTGGAATGCATGGCTTGAAAGGGTGGTCTTCACAGATTAAGTTGTAACATTCAAATGACAATTGGTTGGATACATGAAGGGAAAAGATCAACAGTGATAGGGCAAACTGATGTTTTTTAGAATGTTGTGGGGTGTTCCATTTAGAATGTTGTAGATAGAGTTAGAATGTTGTGGATTGTCTCAGCTGTTGTGGTTAAATTTGTCACAATGTGCGCAGAGTTTTCAGAGTAGGTTGCTGGATGCAGATTGGCCTGAAGAAGCCTTCTCAGTGAAATGGAAGCTCTCAATAAAAAGATTTATATTTTCAATTTTATAGTTTCAGACCCTCAACCAGGCAAGGAAAAGCCTCGAGGAACACCTGTGTAATTGATATGATGTTGAGTTAACACAATGTGGCAGATGTATGCATTCTACTGAGTGCCCGTTTCACTTGTTTGAGCATACAACTAGTACCGTAGAGAAGGGGGGACCAATGGATGTAGTGATTTTGGATTTTCAAAAGCATTCAATAAAGTGTTGCAGTCTCAGAATAAGAATCTGGCCATTTAGGACTGAGTTGAGCAGAAAATTCTTCACTCAGAGGGTTGTGAATCTCCAGAATCCTCTACTCTGGAAAACTATGGACCTCTCTCGGGGTAATGGCATTTGTCCTCCCACCACTATTGCTCAGCCAGTGCTCTTCGAGTTTTCTGTCAGCCAGCCAGCCCAGACTGCTGCCACCCCTGCCAACATCGTGCCATCCTAAACTGCACCTTCTAGAGCTGGAGCTGTTTGAGGTCATTCTGCAAGGCCATCTGCAGTTTCTCCCACTGAAAGTCAGCAATTTTCTATCACCTATGTCACAAACACTGGGGTAGTACTGCGGAGGAACAAAAGGACAGGTAAAGGCACATAGAAAACAGGCACTAAATAAATGTAAGAGTGAATAGTTGAAGCTTGTATGTAAAATGGTAAAATGGCATAGAATCATAAAATCCCTACAGTGCAGAAGGAGGCCATTGGGCCCATTGAGTCTGAACCGATCACAATCCCACCCAGGCCCTATCTCCATAACCCCATACATTTACCCTAGCTAGTCCCCCGATACTAAGGGGCAATTTAGCATGGTCAATCCACCTAACCCATGGCTTGATTTATAAATTTGGGCCAGAATTTTACCGTCCTGCCTGCCACAGGAATTGGAGCGGGCAAGGGACGGACCATGAAAAGGTCAGTTGACCTTGGGCAGGATTTTACGGTTTTGGGATGAGCAAGGCCATAAAATCCCACCCTTGATCTGGAATGTTTATTTTGTGATGTCTTTCATTTTTGTTTTGTGGCCAAGTGGACAATGTGTGGTCAGTAACAGCATGAAGGTAAGTTTTGGCACTGTTGATTAATGGAATAGAGTTGTTTGTACTCATACCACAGATAGGTGGCGTGATCACAGACAGTCCAGGTATAATCATTGAATCCCTACGGTGCAGAAGGAGGCCATTTGGCCCATCGAGTCTGCACCGAACACAATCCCACCCAGACCCTATTCCCACAACCCCTCATATTTACCCTGCTAATCCCCCTGATACTAAGGTTAATTTAGCATGGCCAATCAACCTAACCCGCACATCTTTGGACTGTGGGAGGAAACCGGAACAACCGAAGGAAACTCCACACAGACAGTGACCCGAGGCCGGAATTGAACCTGCATCCCTGGCGCTCTGAGGCAGCAGTGCTCACCACAATGCCACTATGCTGCAGTAAAAGGCTGCTTCAGTTGCCTGCTCCTTTTCTCTTCCTTCTCATCCTTCTTATCCCCTTTCTCCTCTACTTCCCATGATGTTCACAATATATCTGGTGGAAAGGGCTGTGCCCTCATGATGGCAAGGTTGTTCAGATGTGGTGAACTGCCACAAATCTTGACAAATGCTTTGCTGTGTATTTCAGGACTCCTTCAGAGTGGTGAAGGTAATGGAAGTGTTGTTTCTATATCCAATGATCTGATCTATCACATTTTTTAAGGCAGCACACAGTGAGGTTCTTGGGAAGAAACAGTAACATTCAGTGAGAAGCATTCAGAATCAGGACTGCATATGCTGCTAAACCATGGATTCCCTTATTTCACTCCAGACTCCCTCTGCTGGCGTGTGTATGTAGCTTTAAGTAGACACAATTCATAATGCAATTTTCAAAATACTACAAGTTTAATGGATGCTGGTGTGGGTTGTACACCAGAATTATGAATCATATTGTCAAAGCCGAGCCCTTGATGCTTAGTAGTTACCATCTGGTTTGCCATTGTGGCTCAGATGGAAATGACACAGTGAACTTCCACAGAATTAAAGCATCAGGACTATTGCCAAGATAGAATCATAGAATAGAATCATAGAATCCCCACAGTGCAGAAGGAGGCCATCTGGCCCATTGAGTCTGCACCGACCACAATCCCACCCAGACTCCATCACCGCAACTCCACACATTTACTCTGCCACTAAGGGGCAATTTAGCATGGCCAATCAACCTAACCTGCACACCTTTGGACAGTGGGAGGAAACTGGAGCACCTGGAGGAAACCCACACAGACACGGGGAGAACGTGCAAACAGACAGTGACCCGAGGCTGGAATCGTACCCTGGTCCCTGGCGCTGTGAGACAGCAGTGCTAACCACTCCTGCTTCATGTTTGCATGTTCTAATAATATTGCTAATATTGATAAGTTTGTATACAAGTGCGGCACAGTGGCACAATGGTTAGCACTGCTGCCTCACAGCGCCAGAGACCCTGATTTGATTCCTGGCTTGGGTCACTGTTTTGCGGAGTCTGCACATTCTCCCCATATCTGCATGGGTTTCCTCTGGGTGCTCCGGTTTTCTCCCACAGACCAAAAGACTTGCTGGTTAGGTGCAGTGGCCATGCTAAATTCCTCCCTCAGTGTACCGGAACAGGCGGAATGTGGCGACTAGGGGATTTTCACAGTAACTTCATTGCAGTGTAAATGTAAGCCTACTTGTGACTAATAAATAAACTTTAACATCTGCATTAGCCCTATTCCACAGATCAATGGATCAGATTTGAAGTGGTCTCTCTGGTGTACAATGTTACCTGGGTGATATTCTAATTATAGGGGCGATCTTCTGAAAAACATTCTAAGTCCAGAATGGGCATGAAAACGGGAGAGTTTCTGATCTGTTTTTTCAGCAAGTTCAAATTTGTTATCTTATGCACTTAGAGCAAGAAAAACCTCAAAATCTGTTTCTCGCCTGTAGAGGGGAGGTCGGGGCTTAAATTGCCAGAATGTTGGCTGATAACAGCAGAGGGCACCATTGTGCATGCGCAGGTCTCCCTGTTCTGAGCAGTAAAGAGACCTATCACACAGCTTCTGCTGCTTTCAGCTTGCCACCATGGCCTAAAGCATGCCTCCTCCCGTCACCACAGGGGCCTGCAGCCTATTGCGACCCCCCCCTGCCTGGAAAGATCAACCCCCATTGGAAACATAAACCCCTGTGAACTCCTACCCCACCCAGAAAGGTTGACATCCATGAACCCCCCCACCCAGAATGATCAACCCGCTCAAACCCCCCCCATCCGGAATGATTGACCCCCATGACCATCCCTCCTCCTGGACTGATTCACCCTTCTCTCCCCCCCACCGATCCCAGTGCAGAGTGGCAGAGGGCCCCCTCCTTCCCCCACCGATTGTTGTGCAGCGTGTGCAGCCGTTCCCCCGCCCCCCCACCACCACTGATCATCAGGCCCCTGGTCTGGTTCCACCCCTCAGTTTGCCCCGCTCCCTTGGCACTGCCCAATGCTTGGTGGGCACTGCTTGGTGCTCGATGGGCAATATCAAAGTGCCTGGCTGTGAGATGTGTCAAACTTATGAGAATTGTTCGTAAAATCCGTTATTAACTTCTACTCCTTACTAACCAACATTGAGTAAAACTCAATAGACTTGGAGGGTTAGCTGTAATTGTTTCTAACGATGAGTTGTCATTGGTCGTGTCAAAACCCAAGACCTGCAGCCATGATGGTCTTTCCAACCATGTGCACATTTCTGTGTCTGCTAAAACTTTTTCATTAAGGTGGTGACAACTGCATCAAATTCTCTGACGCAGCATTTGGGCTGTTGTGTGACTTTCAGTTCCATCAATACAGGTTTTGCTGCTGACCTTTCCAAAGATTAGGGTCTGGTGAATCATGTGGTTTGAAGGTACAAATCTAAGTGCTGAACTGGCTCTCGATGTTATGGGTTGTAAAGGCTTTCAGTGCATTGTCACCGCACTAAGGCACAGATGGGATGTGTCTGCATCTTGCTCCTCCTGGAATCTTGTGGCCATCAATGTGGCAAGTCTTCCATGTCGTACTTCATCAATGGCATTCCCACATGGAAGTGATCTTCATCTCCCTCTTCAGGTTCCTTTGAAGAGCTCCCCACGTTTCCCTCGGGCAAGGGATCCCCCCTTTGAAGTGCCAGGTTGTGAAGGGTGCAACAGGCCACAATGATACAGGACAATCTCTGTGGAGAGTACTGCAGAGCCCACCTGAATGGTCCAAACATCGGAAGCACATCTTCAGGATGCCAATGGTCTGCTGGATGACAGATCATGTCACTGTGTGTCATGTTGCATCTCTCCTCCAAGGCACTCTAAGGATGACACACAGGTGCCATGAACCATCAGTTGAGTAAGTATCCCTTATCCCCATGCAGCCAGCCTTGTAATCACACCTGGGAGTGATTGAGGATGTCGGAGTCATGGGAACTTCCAGGGCACCTGGCATAACTGTACATGATGTGCTTCTGATAGTTGCTCATCAACTTAGCGTTGAGGGAGTTGAACCCTTTCCTGCAAATGAACAACAGTTACATGGGTAGAATGGATATAAAGAGATATGGGCCAAACATGGGCAATTGGGACTAGCTTAGTAGTTAGAAAAAGGAAAGGGCGGCATGGACAAGTTGGGCCAAAGGGCCTGTTTCCATGCTGTAAACCTCTATGACTCTATAACAGGGGCTGCTGCCATGGAGCTCTCAAAGTGACATGTGTGCAATTGATTGCATCCTGAACTACAGGGAAGTCTGAGATAGCTGCAAACCTCAGAATCTAGCTCTGACTACATTTCAGTGTTGCGACTCTAAGTAGCTTGAGGGTGATTTGTGAAAGGGCCAGCTGTGGGCTCCTCCCACACTCCTCCAGTTGCCTCCTTCGGGGTTTCAAGATGCTGGTGCTGCATTTCTACCTTTAGACAGCTTTGACCCTCCCCCTGTCAGTTCGGGGGACCTGAACCTTCTGAGAACCTCTGCAGGTAGACCTCATTCTGGTTATTCTCCAGCCTCCCCCATTAACCCTGTATCCAATTCTCATTTTGGTGGACATTCCAGACCTCCCCTCCACCTCAACTCATCACAGTTGATGGCCCAAGTCCCATGTGGACCTCACCCCTCCCCTCTTGAAGCTGTGTGCACAGTCACAGACAGGGGAGAAACCCCTCCACCCCAGGATAGCTTGGAGTATTCCCCTGATTGATTAACTTTCGCCATTTACAGGCTACAGTCCAGTCCTGAGCCGGACAACCCCATCGCCACCGACTATAAGATTATAACCATGTCCTGCATGCCAAGCTGTGCCTTACCCCAGTTGAGCACACAGGCTTTGCCCTGCTCTGGAGCAGGACTATGACATGTGTGCAATGCATAGCCCTGTAGCATGGCCCATAATTCCCCAGGATTGGCTTTAATTTCTCACTCCGACCTTTTGCCCCAGACCAGGGACTTTGACTGTCTTTCAATGAGCTCGCTCATTCCTTCATGACCAATCACAACAAAATCTCTTCCCCCCCACCGTCCTCCATGAGTATCTGTGCAACCCATTCCTCATGTGCAAGCCTTTCCTCTCCACCATGAGTCTCTGTGCAATACTATTCCTCTTGTGCCACACTAAGACAACACCCTTCCCCCCCCCATCTTCTATTCCAGAGTTTGCATGCAGTCCATCCCATTCATATAGTTCAATTCCCATCCGCTGTGTTTGTGTTCTAGTCTTCCTCGTTGGGCTCCAGCTTTCCCACCCTTGGCCTCCCCTCTGCCTGCCATCGTTCCTCCCACCCCCCAGCAAACCCCACCATACCCCATTGTTCCTCATGTCTCTGTCATCCTTCCCCATTCCCTCTCCCATCCCCAAATATCCCATTATCCTATTCTCTGTCATTCTTGACCCCCTCCCCCACACCATCCTCCCGCCTACCCTGCCCCTGTGCTTCGATCACAATGCTGATCTCTGTTTGAGTGTGCAGCCCCTGCCTGAGACTCACAGCTGGCCTCCCAGAGGCACCCACTGTGAGAAGACCAACCCTAAACTCCACCAGTGCAGCATAACATTGGCATTGCTGAGAAATTGGAGTAGTGCTATTGCAGGTAGGCTTTGAATGTTGAACTCACCTCAAAGTCATTATGTGGGATTTTCCGGCACACTCGCCCTGAAACTGGAAAATCCTGCCCGAGGTCAACGGACCTTTCCATGGTCCACCCCTCACCTGCTATGATTCCCGTGGCAGGCGGAATAGGAAAATTAGCCCCAATGTCTCTTCGAGGTCACAGATCATCTTGATTTGGATATCATTGCGGGGGCCAATATCAGAGAATTCCATGCTGTGGTAAGTATCTATTTTAAATCCAACTTTTGTTTAAGGAATTAAATTTTTAAATGTAGGGTAATTGAACTCATGAGTTCAAAGTTACTAAATTATCCAATGTATTTACACATCAAAGGTCCTTTCCTGTGTCAGGACTTACAAGGTCAAGGTTGGAAGGGTTGTAGCCATAATATGGCAGGTGGGCCCATTAGGTCTCAATTGTAGATGGTAAGTCTGAGGAGAATTGTTCTGATTTTGTGGGAAATGTAAATTATTCCTGTAGTTTCCCAGATCAAAGAAGTTCTAACATAATGTTATAAACAATGGATTTTTGGATGGAACCAGTTAAGTTCAGAAAAGATGCTGTTGCCTACCTTAGAGATATATATTATTCATGTGGATCACAGAATCAAAGGGTTATTTTGGAGGTAAAAAATACTTTGTTTGCAATTCTGTTTGGAACATCACAAAATATGCCACATTACCATAAAAATGATCTGTGGGGAGGTGCTCTTTTGTTTGAATGTGAATGCATGGGAGAGGGTGCAGAAAAGATTAACAAGAATTGCTTGGGGCATAAGAGACTTCAGTTACAGGGATAAATTGGTGAAAGTTGGGCTGTTCGCCTTAGTAAAGAGGTTGAGAGGAGATTTGATAGAAGTGTTCAAAATCATGAGGGGTCTGGATGAAGCACGCAGGGGGAAGCTTTTCCTACTGGGGAAAGGTTGGGAACCAGAAGACTCCGATTTAAGGTGATTGGCAAAAGAACCGGAGGCAACATGGGGAAAAACTTTGTTATGCAGCAAGTGGTTAGGATCTGGTGTGCACTGCCTGAGACCATAGTGGAGGCATATTCAATTGTGGCTTTCACAAAGTGAATTGGTCAATTATCTGAAGAGAAACCCAAAGGCATTAGAATTTGTTGAGAACTGGAGAGGTGAGGGGATAATGTCACTTTACCTTACCTGAAAGCATAGGAAACTGATCAATAAAAAGAAATATCAGGTTGGTCAAACTATAACTGAAATACAGGCTTGTGTCAAACGATTCTGCTTCTGTGAAAAAGCATTTTCGCAAACCTCAATCAAAGGCCATTCAGAGCTGCTCGCAAGTTGATAAGGAAAAGTACAGCTCCTTATGTGCGATTACGAAAGGAGAAGCTGTCCTCGGTAAACCCCAAAACTCGAAGTAGAATCCATAGAATCCTACAGTGCAGAAGGAGGCCATTCAGCCCTTCGAGTCTGCACCGACCACAATCCCACCCAGACCCTATTCCCATAACCCCATGCACTTACCCTAGCTAGTCCCCCTCACTAAGGGTGTAATTTAGTATGGCCAATCCACCTAACCCGCACATCTTTAGACTGTGGGAGGAAACCGGAGCACCCAGAGGAAACCCACGCAGACACGGGGAGAACGTACAAACTCCACACAGACAGTGACCCAAGCCGGGAATTGAACCCAGCAGTGCTAACGACTGTGCCACCGTGCCACCCGAATCCAGCTCTGAATCAACTTGTGAAGTCTGTCTGAGTCTTGTAAACATTCAGTCAGGTATTACCCGTTCCTTGTACTGGTGAGTTAAGAATAGTTAAAGTTAAACACAGAAAATGAGTTCACTGTTTCATTTGAGATATGCTCATCAGAGTTCTGTTTATTGTCATATTTAGTCCCTGAGGGGAAGCGTTGTAGAATGAGCTTGGATAGGAATCTAAACTCCATTTAAGTTGGTCTGTTGTGAAATTCTGCTTAAAAGAAATTCAAACTGTGCTAGAATTGGAAAGGATTGTGTTTGAGCTCATTGCTAAGCCAGACTGTTTCCAAAACCTAAGATAAGCCTGAGTTTGGCAGCAATCCAACTTGAACTTTTCAAAACATTTGAAGTTACAAAGTTTTGTTAAGATTTGGTTAACAACACATTTCACAAAGTATTCCTTGCAACTTTGATTATGTAACAAATATTGGAAATTGAAATCAGTTTAAGAAAAAGGATAGACAAAAGAAATGACATTTGGGCAAAATTGAAGAAAATAGACTTACATTACATAAGGTGATGCAATTGCATGCCAGGTTCCCTCCTTCCATGTCCCCTGCCATCCACAAAGTTCAGGTATGGTAGAAAGAATGAATGGGACTTTAAAGAAAGCATTAGCTAAAACCATTCAGGACACGGGGCGAGGTTGGACAGATTTACTACCCAGTACCTCAATGGGACTCAGAGCATACCTGGCAGGATAGTGGGACTAACTCTGCGTGAGCTGATGACCAGAAGAGCCATGAGACTGCCAGGAGATGTGGTAATAGGTGGAGAAGAGATAGGACCAATGAGAGAGAGATTAAGGCAGTTTGCAAGGGGACTGTGTAAACAGCTACATGGATTATGACTGGGGGTGAGAGATCAGCAGATGACATGTGGCAGGGAGAGGGATGCCTTAATAGAACAAGCTAAGGTACCTGGAATTAGAGAAAGGTTAACATCGCGCCCAAGTGGTTAAGGCTGTATAAGATTATTATGACCAGATTATGACCTGCGCTTTTGTGGATACCAAAGGTAGGGATGCTGGAAGCATTGACACAGCTATAACATTTCACAAATTGATTCTGTTTCATAAAAATAACATCGACTAACCAGTGACAGCTGGGATGGAGATTTGCTTAATTTACAGAATGTCAATTGCCATATTAACCCTCGAGGGGCTGATGATCCATGGGAGCAGCACGACAACTTCAACACCACCGAGGGGCTCTGGTACACCTCGACCAACATGGAACGCTAAATGTGACAGGAGGAGAACCAGTGACTTTAAACTGCAGTATAGGTCTACTACAGGAGTGTCAGGGATCTGGACAGATGTGACCAGGGGATGGGAGATGTATGGAACACCTGGCTCAGTTATTAATTACTGAACTTAAACATGTTTTGCTTCAAACACGCAGGTTGGGAAGATGACTTTGGATTTGCTTGTGAAAAGGAGACACACATTTACAATCTAAGCTGAAGCAGCCTCATCACCACCTATGTCAACTGATCCACCATGTCCAACCATGAGTCCAGGGCCAGAGAATGGTCTTGAAATTGATTAATGAGAATAAAGTTTTGTATGATAATGTACACCTTGAGTTGTGAGGTAAACCACTGTTATATGTTACCTGTAGTGGTTAACCACTGTCGTTAGTATTTCTCAGCACCTGTATATGTGGCACATCCCTGTCGGTTCCGCCTAAGTCTCCTCCCCCTGGTCTGGGTATAAAGGCGATGGCTCCTCCCCCCTTGCTCTCAGTTCAGACCAGATCATCGACAGGGATGGCTCCAAGTTCTTGCCAATAAAAGCCTATTTGTCTTGCTCACAACTAGTCTCGGCTCGATTGATAGTGCATCAATTTTATTGGCAAGTTTTTTTTGAAGAATGGAGCAGCTACTGAAACCCGAAAGGCTGAATCTGGACCTGCAAGCTGCCGGAGCCTCTAACACGTTTGACCACTGGCTGAAATGCTTCGAGGATTACATCGGAGCCTCCACTGCCATCAGTACAGATGATGACAAACTACGGGTGCTCCGCAGTCGGGTAAGCGACGTAGTATACGCTACGATCCGAGACGCGGAAAATTATATGGCCGCTATCGAACTGTTAAAAGGCCTGTATAATAAAAGGCCTAACAAAGTCTATGCAAGACACCTCCTCGCTACGCGCAGACGGCAGCCAGGTGAATCAGTCGACCAGTTCCTGCACGCCTTGTGTCTGCTTGCCTGGGACTGTAACTGGAGGTCTGTGACTACCGCCCAAAATGCAGACGACTTAATCCGGGATGCCTTTGTCACGGGCATCGGCACTACTTACATCCGGCAACGGCTGCTCGAACAGGGTGCGCTGGACTTAAGGAAAACAGTGCAACTGGCTGTGTCCCTAGAAGTAACCTCACAATACCTCGAATCCTACTCACCGACCACGTGGGCGCATCCTGGACACCGCGGTCGTCGCTACCGGAAGGACCACAGCCCTACGCCGCCCCACGCCTCTCCGGTGACCTGACCACGGCTGCAACCTCTGGAGGCCCGAAATGCTACTTCTGTGGCCTGGGTAAGCACCCCCGACAATGCTGCCCAGCGAGGGAGTCATTCTGCTCCGTGTGTGGGAAGAAGGGGCACTACACAAAGGCCTGCCGTAAGTCTGCTCCCAAATCCATGAGCGTTGCGTGTGACCCACGGGGGCTGCCATCTTGGATGCCCCCGTCAGCGTGCGACCCGCAGGGGCCGCCATCTTGGATGCCCCCAGCCGCGTGCGACCCGCAGGGGCCACCATCTTAGATGACGTCATCGGCCGTCAGTGACCCACGGGGGCCGTCCTCTTGGCCGACAACTACCGTGAGTGACCAGCAGGGGCCGCCATCTCCTACAGCTACAGCCTCCTACAGCTTTCTGCAGGATTCAACAGTGGCATCAGTGACCCTGGATCAGAGGAAGCCTCATCGTCTCGCTGAGTCCATGATGGACATTGAGGTAAATGGGCACTGGGAGCATTGTTTGTTTGACAGCGGGAGTACGGAGAACTTCATTCACCCTGATACGGTGCGCCGATACGCCTTTTCCGTGCGGCCCTTCCAGCAGACGATCTCCATGGCGTGACAATCCCGTTCTGTAAAGGTCCTCGGCTGCTGCGTGGTGACCCTGAAGGTGCGGGGCACGGTATACGATAACTTCAGGCTCCTCGTGCTGCCACACCTCTGCGCTTCCGTACTCCTGGGGCTTGACTTCATGACCCATTTGAAGAGTGTCACTATACAGTATAATGGCCCTTTTCCCCCGCTCTCCGTCTGCAATCAGCAGCGTCTAAATTGCCCACCGTGGACCACCTGCAGTCTCTCGACTCTTAAGGTCGCCCCTCCCTCCTTGTTTGCGGATCTCACTCCCGACTGCAAGCCCACCAAGAGCAGGCGGTATAGTGCTGGAGACAGCACCTTTATCAGGTCCGAAGTCCAGCGGCTCCTCAGGGAAGGGATCATCGAAGCTAGTACCAGCCCCTGGCGAGTGCAAGTGGTAGTCGTTAAGTCTGGGGAGAAACACAGAATGGTCATTGACTACAGTCAGACCATTAACCGATATACGCAGCTGGATGCGTACCCCCTTCCCTGCATATCTGATATGGTCAATCAGATTGCATAATATCGGGTATTCTCCACCATTGACTTGAAGTCGGCATACCACCATCTCCCTATCCGCCCGGAGGACCGCCAATATACAGCGTTCGAGGCGGATGGTCACCTTTACCACTTCCTCAGCGTCCCCTTTGGCGTCACCAACGGAGCCTCGGTCTTCCAGCGCGAAATGGACCGAATGGTAGACCAGAATGGCTGCGGGCTACCTTCCCGTACCTGGATAACGTCACCATCTGCGGCCATGATCAGCAGGACCACGATGCCAACCTCCACAGATTCCTGCACATGGCTAGGCTCCTTAACCTGACCTACAATAAGGAGAAGTGCGTGTTCAGTACACGTTGCCTCGCCATCCTCGGGTACGTAGTGGAGAATGGGGTCCTCGGCCCCGATCCCGACCATATGCGTCTCCTTCTGGAACTTCCCCTCCCCACTAGCCTCAAAGCACTGAGAAGATGCCTGGGCTTCTTCTCGGACTATGCACAGTGGGTCCCCAACTATGCGGATAAAGCCCATCCGCTCATAAAATCCACCCTTTTTCCCTTGACGGCGGAGGCCCGTCTGGCCTTCGACCGCATCAAAGCTGACATCGCGAAGGCCACGATGCACGCTATAGACGAATCCATCCCATTCCAGGTGGAGAGCGATGCGTCTGATTTCGCCCTAGCCGCCACCCTTAACCAGGCGGGCAGACCCGTGGCCTTCTTTTCACGAACCCTCCAAGGCCCCGAAACTCAACACTCCTCTGTCGAAAAGGAGGCCCAAGCCATAGTGGAAGCTGTATGGCACTGGCGCCACTATTTAGCTGGTAAACGGTTCACCTTACTCACGGACCAACGATCCGTTGCCTTCATGTTCAACAACACGCAGCGGGGCAAGATTAAGAACAACAAGATATTACGGTGGAGGATCGAACTCTCCACCTACAATTACGATATCTTGTATCGGCCTGGGAAGCTCAATGAGCTACCTGACGCCCTGTCCCGGGGAACATGCGCCAGTGCACAGGTGGACCGGTTACAGGCTCTCCACAACGACCTCTGCCACCCGGGGGTCACCAGGTTTTTCCACTTTATTAGAGCCCGAAACCTGCCCTACTCAGTTGAGGATGTCAGACCCGTAACTCTGAACTGCCAGCTCTGCGCGGAATGCAAGCCGCACTTCTACCGGCCAGACAGGGCACACCTCATAAAAGCCACCGACCCTTTGAACGCCTCAACATCGACTTCAAAGGTCCCCTCCCCTCATCTGATCGCAGCATATACTTCCTCAATGTCATTGATGACTACTCACGTTTCCCCTTTGCAATTCCCTGCCCAGATATGTCCTCGACCACAGTTATCAGGGCCCTGCACGGCCTCTTCACTCTGTTTGGTTACCCCAGCTATATCCATAGTGACCGGGGATCCTCCTTCATGGGTGATGAACTGCGACGGTACCTGCTCTCCAAAGGCATAGCCTCAAGTAGGACTACCAGTTACAACCCCCGGGGTAACGGACAGGTGGAGAGAGAGAACGCCACTATCTGGGAGACCGTTTTACTAGCCCTACGGCCTAAAGGCCTTCCAGTCACCCGCTGGCAAGAGGTCCTACCGGAGGCACTACACTCCATTAGGTCCCTCCTTTGCACGGCAACCAATGCCACCCCCCATGAACAGATGTTCGTGTTCCCCAGGAA
Organism: Mustelus asterias; assembly: GCF_964213995.1. NCBI lineage: Eukaryota > Metazoa > Chordata > Chondrichthyes > Carcharhiniformes > Triakidae > Mustelus > Mustelus asterias. The sequence goes on along the minus strand of NC_135815.1, from coordinate 85,251,616 downwards.
GTCTTCCTCGGGGACTTCACTACCATCGTGGCTGGCATACCCGGACCCTGTCCTGCTTCGGAAGCATGCCAGGACCCGTAAGTCTGACCCCCTGGTCGAGAGAGTACAACTCCTCTATGCCAACCTCCAGTACACCTACGTGCTGTACCCCGACGGGCAGGAGGACACAGTATCTATCCATGACCTAGCGCCCGCAGGTGACTCAGGGACCCCTGTAGTCCCCAACCCCTCACCCGCAACCCCCGACTTTGTCCCTACCATGTCAGAATCACTGCTCACTCCTCTCGCCCCCGCGTACAGCTCGCCTGAGCCCCAGGAGTCGGCACCACGCACCCGAGGGGCGGATGAAAACACGGATGACAGCTACGTTCCGGCGCCCGCAACGACACCGCGACCTGAAACCACGTCGGAACTGGCACTACGGAGATCGCAGTGGAAGAGCAGGCCTCCGGATAGACTCAATCTGTAAATATTGTTCGCTCCGCCTCACCCCCGACAGACTTTTTTTAAACAGGGGGTGAATGTGGTAAACCACTGTTATATGTTATCTGTAGTGGTTAACCACCGTAGTTAGTATTTCTCAGCACCTGTATATGTGGCACATCCCTGTCGGTTCCGCCCAAGTCTCCTCCCCCTGGTCTGGGTATAAAGGCGGTGGCTGCTTCCCCCTTGCTCTCAGTTCAGACTAGATCACCGACAGGGATGGCTCCAAGTTCTTGCCAATAAAAGCCTATTTGTCTTGCTCACAACTAGTCTTGGCTCGATTGATAGTCCATCAAGTTGGTACCCATAGTCCTAAATATTACAGACGTAGCTTTGGTTCATTGGTGTTCGACCTATACTCGGGCATTGTATCTGGCCTTGATGGATCAGATAGTGACCGATGCAGCTAAGTCTAACAGTCCCCAGTCCCTGGAAGCAAAAACTGGTCAGAATGCCACCCAATAATTCAATACTGGGACTTCAGTAGTTAATCCTATTGATTTAGCAACTGTTAACCAGAAAACATGGACTTTAAGCCTGCAGCTTTAAAGGATTCTAGACAAGGGACTAGGGATTCAGAATACTCAACTGAGTGCAGACCACACGTGACACAGATAATTCAGAACTTAGCCTCTATGCTTGAGAGTCATGCAGGCATCATCGATAGGGAAGACTATTTCAGATGCTGCAAATAGAAACTAGGGGTGAGATTTTCCGACTGTGGTCGCCCTAAAATAGGAAAATTTTGCATGAGGTCAATGGACCTTTGCATAGTCCGCCCCGCCACTCGCTATGATTCCCGTGGCGGGCGGGATGGGAAAATTCCCTCCCTATGAGGTAGAGGGGGGGGTGGAGGGCGAGCTGTGAGGAGGATGCAGAGATGCTTTAGTGTGATTTGGACTGGCTGAATGTGTGGACAGATGCATAGCAGATGCAATATAATGTGGATAAATGTGAGATTATCCATTCTGGTAGCAATAATAAGAAGACAGATTACTTAAATGGGTATAAATTGAGAGCAATGGATACTCAGCGAGACCTTGATGTCCTCATGCATCACTTGCTAAAAGTAAGCATGCAGGTGCAGCAGGCAGCAAAGAAGGCAAATGGTATGTTGGCCTTCACAACGAGAGGATTTGAGTATAGGGATTGGGATATTTTGCAGCAATTGTAAAGGGCATTGGTGAGGCCACACCCAGAGTATTGTGTGCAGTTTTGGTGTCCTAATCTGAGGAAGGATGTTCTTGCTATAGAGTGAGTGCAGCAAAGGTTTACCAGGCTGATTCCTGGAGTGGCAGGTCATATGAGGAGAGACTAAATTAGTTAGGATTATATTCACTGGAGTTTAAAAGAGAGAGGGGATCTCATAGCAACTTATAAAATTCTAACAGGGTTAGATAGGGTAGATTCAGAAAGGATGTTTCCAATGGTGAGGGAGTTCAGAACTAGGGATCATAATTTGACGATAAGGGGTAAACCTTTTAGGACTGAGATGAGGAGAAATTTCTTCACCTAGCGAGTGGTGAATGTGTGGAATTCACTATCACGGAATGTAGTTGAGGCCAAAACGTTGTGTGATTTCAAGAAAAAATTAGATACAGCTCTTGGGGCTAAATGGATCAAGGGATATGGTGGGAGGAATAAGGATATTAGAAGAAATCATAGAAACCCTACAGTGCAGAAGGCGGCCATTCGGCCCATCGAGTCTGCACCGACCACAATCCCACCCAGGCCCTACCCCCACATATTTACCCGCTAATCTCTCTAACCTACACAGCTCAGGACTCTAAGGGGCAATTTTTTTTAACCTGGCCAATCAACCTAACCCGCACATCTTTGGACTGTGGGAGGAAACCAGAGCACCCGGAGGAAACCCACGCAGACACGAGGAGAATGTGCAAACTCCACACAGACAGTGACCCAAGCTGGGAATCGAACCCAGGTCCCTGGAGCTGTGAAGCAGCAGTGCTAACCACTGTGCTACCGTGCCGCCCCACGGCATCTTAGATGACCACGATTAGATGATCAGCCATGATCAAAATGAATGGTGGAACAGGCTCGAAGGGCTGAATGGCCCACTCCTGCTTCTAGTTTCTATGCCTACGGCACCAATGGATCATGGGCGCATGAACAGACGTGAGAAAATTTGTGACAAATTAATAAAGAGGTGGTTCCCTTATGGGTAACAAATACATATCTATTCAATCATTCACGACACAAGGATCATGAACTAACCCAGTTCAGGGTGCTAATGCATGCATATAGAACTAACGTTAAATGTATTATGGAGAGCAGTGTGTTCATTGGTGTTGCATTAGGAGTATCTATTATACCCACTTCAACACCTGGCAGGGTGTTAGATAGAGTGGAGAACATTGGGGTACTTAGAGGAAATCATTATGTTAAATAACATAATGTCCTATTAAAGTTAAAGTTTATTTATTAGTCACGAGTAGGTTTACATTAGCACTGCAATGAAGTTACTGTGAAAATTCTCTAATTGCCATACCCGGGCGCCTGTTCGGGTACATTGAGGGAGAACTTAGCATGGCCAATGCACCTAACCAGCACATCATAGAAATCATAGAAACCCTATAGTGCAGAAGGAGGCCATTCGGCCCATCGAGTCTGCACTGACCACAATCCCACCCAGGCCCTACCCCCACATATTTACCTGCTAATCCCTCTAACCTACGCATCCTAGGACTCTAAGGGGCAATTTTTAACCTGGCCAATCAACCTAACCTGCACATCTTTGGACTGTGGGAGGAAACCGGAGCACCCGGAGGAAACCCACGCAGACACGAGGAGAATGTGCAAACTCCACACAGACAGTGACCCGAGCCGGGAATCGAACCCGGGACCCTGGAGCTGTGAAGCAGCAGTGCTAACCACTGTGCTACCGTGCCGCCCATGTTTCAGACTGTGGGAGGAAACCAGAGGACCCGGAGGAAACCCACGCAGACACGGGGAGAACATGCAGACTCCGCACAGACAGTGACCCAAGCCGGGAATCGAACCCAGGTCCCTGGTGCTGTGAGGCAGCAGTGCTATCCACTGTGCCAACGTCTGCAAATGCTGTAGAAATAGAGGGAAATCTTACCAGAGCAGGTCAGGATGGGTATAGAATAGAAGCCACCTCAGTAATATGTGCACATCCAATGTACAAAATAGAAGCAGCAAGATGTCAGTTTAATGTTACAGGGAACAGTACAACGGAGGCTAAGTGGGCTTCAAGAGAGCAAAACCACATTACATTCCTTGGCGAGGGGAGATATTGTCTCACTACATGGCAGCAGAACCTTCGACATGGGAACAATCAGCCATGCCCCATAACTAATCATATGGCATTTTGCAACCCATTAGTACCGGCAAGGTAAGGTAGGTGGAACAAGTGGAAATATCCAAGAGAGGAACAGTTGACCTATAAATCACAGGGAGTGTGAAGGATAATCTGACACAGTACTTGAATCAGTACTCCCATGCAATCCCCCTTCCTGCCAGCATATCTGACAATGATTCAAAACCAGACTCAAGGAATATATAGAACATACTACACACTTCAACAACACGCTCATGCCTTAGTAGACAGTATTAGAACAAAGAACAAAGAAAATTAAAGCACAGGAACAGGCCCTTCGGCCCTCCAAGCCTGCACCGACCATGCTGCCCGACTTATCTAAAGCCCCCTACCCTTCTGGGGACCATATCCCTCTATTCCCATCCTATTTGTCAAGACACCCCTTAAAAGTCACTACCGTATCCACTTCCACTACCGCCCCCGGCAACGAGTTCCAGGCACCCACCACTCTCTGTGTAAAAAATCTGCCTCGTACATCTCCTTTAAGCCTTGCCCCTCGTACCTTAAACCTGTGCCCCCTAGTAATTGATTCTTCCACCCTGGTAAAAAGCTTCCGACTATCCACTCTGTCCATGCCTCTCATAATCTTGTAGACTTCTATCAGATCGCCCCTCAATCTCCATCCAGTGAGAACAAACCAAGTTTCTCCAACCTCTCCTCATAGCTAATGCCCTCCATACCAGACAACCTCCTGGTAAATCTTTTCTGTATCCTCTCCAATGCCTCCACATACCTTCTGGTGTTGATCAGATCAACACGTCCATGTGTTTTTAAAAGTTTAAAGTTTTAAAGTTTATTTATTAGTGTCACAAGTAGGCTTACATTAACACTGCAATGATGTTACTGTGAAAATCCCCTTGTCGCCACACTCCGGTGCCTTTCGGGTACACTGAGGGAGAATTTAGCATGTCATTTGACTGTGGGAGGAAACTGGAGCACCCGAAGGAAACCCATGCAGACACGGGGAGAATGTGTAGACTCCACACAGACAGTGACCCAAGCCGGAAATTGAACCATGGTCTCTGGCGCTGTGAGGCAGCAGTGCTGACCACTGTGCAACCATTCCGCCCCGCCATGTGGTGGGAGGATCTGTGGAATTGGGGCTCAGACATACAAATATAGCCATGGATTGGCATTATCTCCCATGTCCTGGTCATAATCCAAATAACATTGATTATAGACCTAACTTGCTTCATTTTCTGGACTAGAACGACAGAGTAGAAGTGATAGATTTAGTAATTGGGGTAGTAAAATAAAGGATCACATGCCTGTAAGAAAGGATCAAATGATACGGATGGTCTGACCGCATACCTTTGCGAACCTAAGCAGGATACCTGGCCAATATCAATGGGCGGAGAGTAAAGGAAGCAGTCAGCATCTGAGAGTTGGCTACCTTGGGATAGGCCAAGAGCCAAAAGGAGGGAGCTGTAAGAGGGAGACTAATAAATATGATATATGGAATATTACAACAATTTATATTGCAGACAACAATCATGGTTTATTAAGGGATACTAAGGGTCAAAAGATTACAGCAGTCAAAAGGAACTAGTAACTTACTGAAGATTTTTTTTTAGGGTGTTTTGAAAACTATATAGTGCAGTATTAGAAAGGTAAGTAGCACTTGGCCAACATGCTGATGTGGCAAAGCAGACACTGTGGGCCAAATGTGTCTGTGGCTAAGCAGCACCAGTGAACATGTCTGTAGACTTCTGTAATACTTAGGTGGCCTGAATTAGCAGATAATGGTGCAAGACCGAAGACTGGTAACAAACAAGCAGTAGGAAGGAGGGTACAAGGAGACAAATAATTCTTGGGATAGTGGACACCCTGCCTTGTCAACATCTGCAAATTGTTTAACGTGAAGCCTAAAAGCAGACAATATTGGTATGTAAATAATACCTTGCCAATGTGACTTACAATTTATAAATATTGTATGATTCTTCAGCTAGGGGAGAGTCAATGCCAGAGACCTTCTCTGAGGTTGACCTCTCCCAGTGTGTTGGCTAATAAACAATCGTTCTGTACTGGGTCTCTCCAGTTTGTTGAAAAGTTTATTAACTGGATGAAGAGGGCTGGGAGGCAATTTTTAAAGCAGGGAACAGGAAGAACAAATAGTCTGGGGCATCTTAGTGCTCAGCTGTCAGGATCACTGCCATTATGACAGGGAGCCATAAAGCAATGTTACTGCCGAATTAAACTGCTGAAAGGAAATTCAAACTAAGGTGCTAAGGTGCTGGCACAAAGTTGCCATTGCTTGAGCAAAGTGGGTCAAGTCCTTTCTGATTGACCATTTGACCATTTGTATGCACTATATCTCATAAAAGTACGGTCGCCATAGTCCCAGATGACCATAGGCTGCTCTCCCCTTTGAGGGGGAGAGCTGACTGGTGGTGAGTTAACCTGAGGCGAATAACCTTAGTCGGTATGGGAATTGAACCAGTTCTATTGGCGTCGCTCTGCATCACTAATCAGCTGTCCCGTCAACTGAGGAGGGGAGGCAGTGATATTGCGATATTGTCACTAGGTTGGTAATCAGCCCAGAGACCTAGCGTAATGGTCTGGGGACTAGGGTTCAAATCCCACTACTACATTCAATAAAAATCTGGAATTAAACATGTAATGAAACCATTGTCAATTGTTGTAAAAGCCCATCTGGTTCACTAATGATCTTTAGGGAAGGAAATCTGCCGTCTTTATCTGGTCTGGCCTACATGTGACTCCAGATCCACAGCAATGTGGTTGACTCTTAAATGTCCTCTGAACTGACTAATTAATTCAAGGATAATTGGGGATAGGCAATACCAAATTCCCTGAATGAAAAAATAATAAATGCTACAGGCCCTCTGGTCTCCTGCCTGTTCCAATCTGCAAGGCAATGGCAAGTCTAATCATGGTTGCCATCTGTCTTTGACCATCGCATTCCAGAGTGGGTTTCTGCCTCCAGACTGCACCCAGTGCCACTAATTGGGCATTGAGCTCACTTTTGGCGATGCAGACAGACCATTCAGCCTGTGTTGGTGTTTATACTCTACAGGAACCTCTTCCCACCTTAACTAATCTCACCTGGTCAGCATATCCTTCTGATCCTTTCTCTCTCATACATTTCTCTAGCTTCTCTTTAAATACATCTGTGTCATGAAGGCAAACAATAAACATGATGAATAACTTCACGAGAAAATCAAGTTTAATTGAAAACAAAACTCCAGGGATTGCTGAGGAAAAGGAATTGCATGAAAAATGGCTGAAAATGGCAAAACAAAAAAAACCAAGAATGTAAAATAGAGAGCTGGCCAACAGCACCTGTAGATGGAAAAGAATGAAGCTGCATTTAAACAATAACTTCATGTCCTTGGGATGTCCCAAAGCACTTTACAACTAATGAAGCATTCTGAAGTGTAGACACTGCTGTAAGACAGGGAAAGATTGGTTAATGCTTCGGGTTCTGGCGCGGCCACCACACCAGATTGTCACATCCCTTCTTAAGACATACCCGCTGTGTGTCTACGGCATTTTGCAGCTTTCACTTCAGGGAGCTACCTATTCTGAACACGAGCAAAGAAATCAGAATTTAGTTGAAATTGAATATGCAGCATTGAAAATTACACTTGGAAACATGTTCAAAACACTAAATGACTGAAGGACGTTCAATTAAATGTGTTTAAAAATACAATTTCAAACTTTGGAAAATGGTGTCGCTTCAGGTTTACTTTTTCTTTCCTGAGCTCTTAGATGCTTTAGTCATAGAGCTCATGAGCTTTCTCTCTTGTTCTGCTTGGAGAGCTGCTTCCATTGCTGCAATTTCTTGTTGCTTCAATTCTTCCTCGATAAGTTTAGTTCTGTACGCCTCTCTAAGTAGGTAGATTTTGTCCCGAGCGTCATCTAAGGCCACCTACAGTGATTAAAAACAAGGGATTGTTTTATTCATTTGTGGGACATGGGCGTCGCTGGCCGGCCAGCATTTATTGCCCATCCCTAGTTGCCTGAGGGCAATTCAGAGTCAACCACATCACTGTGGCTCTGGAGTCACATGTAGGCCAGACCAGATAAGGTGGCAGATTTCCTTCCCTAAAGGAATTAGTGAACCAGATATTTTTTCCAACAGTCAACAATGGTTTCATGGTCATCAGTAGATTCTTAATTCCAGATATTTTTTATTGAATTCAAATTCCACCAAGGCGGGATTTGAACCTGGGTCCCCAGAATATTAGCTGAGTTTCTGGAATAATAACCTAGCGATAATACCACTAGGCCATTGCCTCCCCTATCAGGGATTGTGGCATACTCATACACATACATACAACACCAAATTGGGATGTCATTAACACAGAGAAGGTCTGTGAGAAAATATAAGAAGATATTAATAAACTTGAAGATTGAGTGTTTAACTGATAAACCAATTTCATTATTGTTAAGTGTGAGGTGGTAAGTTTTGGTCAAAAGAATACGAAAGCTGCATGTTCCATGAAAAGTAAGTGTCTGATTGGGATAGAGGTGCAGAGGGATCGCGAGGTTCAGGTACATTAATCATTAGAAGAACAACGTGAATTATCAGGAATGGTAGCACAATGGCGATGTTGCTGGACTAGAAGTCAAGAAACCTGGACTAATACTCGGAGGCCAGAATTCAAATCCTACGATTGTATTTGGAGAATTTAAATTGAGCTAATTAAATCAATCAAGAATAAAAAGCAAGTACCAGAATGGCAGTCATGAAATGACCGGATTGTTGCAAAAACCCAAATGGTTCATTACTATTCTTTAAAGGAAGAAAATCTGCCATCCATACCAGGTCTGCGCTATTGCGATTCCAGATGCACAGCCAATGTGGTTGATTCTAAACCGTCCAATGGAATGATCTAGCAAGACATTCAGTTGTATCAATGTTGACAAGAATAAAATTCAACAGGCCACCTTACTCAACAAAAACAGAAAAATGCTGGAGAATCTCGGCAGATCTGACAGCATCTGCTGGAGAGAGAATAGAGGCAACATTTCAAGTTAGGATGACTCTTCGTCAGAGCTGAGAGCAAAGAAAATCAGATAAGATTTATACTGTGAGGGTGGGGGCTACGGGCTGTCTACACCCCCATTCCCCACCAGGATGCCCTCAAAGTTCTTTGCATCTTCCTCGAACAGAGTTCTGAACAATCCCCATCCATCACCACTCTCCTCCGTCTGAATGAATTTGTTCTCTCATTTAACAATTTCTCCTTTAACTCGTCTCACTTCCTCCAAATAAAAGATGCGGCTATGGGTACCCTCATTGGTCCCGGTTATGCCTGTCTCTTTATGGGGTGTGTGGAATATTCCCTGGTCCAGTCCTACTCCGGTCCCCTCCCACAACTTTCATCAGTACATCGACAACTATTTCGGTGCAGCTTCATGCTCTTGTCTGGACCTGAAAAAATCCATCAATTTCGCTTCCAATTTCCACTCCTCTGTCACCTTCATATAGTCCGTCTCTGACACTTCTGTTCCCTTCCTTGACCTCTCTGTCCCCATTTCTGGTGATAGACTGTCCATCAGTATCCATTACAAGCTCACTAACTCCGACAACTACCTTGACTACAGCTCTTCACACACCCTCCCATCCTGTAGGGACTCCATCCCATTCTCTCAGTTCTTTCACTTCCATTTCAGAGGGCTGCAGAATGCCTTCGGTCCGTCCGCAAGCAGGACCCAGGCCTTCCTGTCACTTGCCACTTCAACACACCACCCTGCTCTCCCGTCCACATGTCCGTCCTTGGCCTTTTGCAATGTTCTAGTGAATCCCAACGCAAACTGGAAGAACAGCACCTCATCTTTTGATTGGGCACTTTACAGCCTTCCGGACTTAATATTGAGTTCAACAACTTCAGAGCATGAACTCTCCCCCTCCACCTTTACACCATTTCCATAGATTTTATTTCATTTCTTCTTTTATTTCATTCATCCATTTTTGTCACTTTTTATTCTTACTTCTAATTTTCCATTCTCCAAATTCGCTCTCCATCTCACACACACACTTCCAGGGCAACTGCCACATTCCTCAGGTAGTCCCTCGACAATCTGTACCTCTGCTCTGCCATTCGCACATTCCGATCACTTAATGGACACTTTTAGCACCTTTCTCAGCCCTCATCATCACCTATTTACATTTCATTTGTCCTATTATAGCCCTCCCACCCTCACAATATAAATCTTACCTGATTTTCTTCGCTCCTAACTCTGACAAAGGGTCATCCAGACTGGAAACGTTGGCTCTATTCTCGCTCCACAGATGCTGTCAGACCTGCTGAGATTTTCCAGCATTTTTCCGTTCTGTTTCAGATTCCAGCACCCGCGTTATTTTGCCTTTATATTAGACCACTGATGCGCTTCTCAAACACGAGGCCAGATGCTCGGGAAATAAAAGGCTCTTATTTACTGTAATGAAGCAGCCAATAATTATATACACTATCCCAGACTGAAGGGGTCCCAGCCAGAGCAGGGGCTTTTATACCTCTCCCTGGAGGCGGAGCCCGACTGGGATGTACCACAACACTACAGTACAAAGGTGTAACAACCCCACCCTAACCCCAACAGCAACAAGTAGCACAACCCAACAGTAACATATGTACATCCTTGTAGTACTGGCCAGACCCTGGCTCAGTACTATCCAGTGGGAACCAACGATGGTTCACCACATTCACCCCTCCTTTGAGAGCAAAGGCCGGCGGGGTACAAAACAGAATAAAGTGTCATCAGTCTATAAGTTCAGATGGTCAGGGGGACCGCACCGTTGTTGTGACCTCCTCAATACCGGCGGTGACACCGGAGTAGGCACTTGCGGTGGCGTTCTCCCCAAGGCGGCGTCCAGCTGTTCTTCCACGGACTCACAGGCCGGTTGACCCTGAGGTGACGGTAGTCCATGGGGTCCTGACACGCCCTGCAGTGGCGACCATCTTCTGGGCTCAGGCAAGCTGTACACAGGAGTAAAAGGGTTAAGCAATGGTCCCGATGCTGCCCGCGCCGTGTCCTGGGAAGAAACAAGAGTTAAGGGGTTTGTAACAGGGGGTATGGGAGCGACAGGGGTTGCTACGTCCCCTGCTGGTGCCAGGTCTCGGATCGAGACCGTGTCCTCTCGCCCGTCAGGGTATGCCACATAGGCATACTGAGGGTTGGCGTGGAGGAGATGGACCTGTTCGACCAACGGGTCGGACTTGCGGGCCCTTACATGTCGCCGCAGGAGGACGGGTCCTGAGTACGTCAACCAAGACGGTAATGAGGTCCCCGAGGAAGACTTCCGAGGGAATGAGAACATCCTCTCGTGGGGAGTAGCATTGGTTGCCGTACACAGGAGGGAGCGAATAGAATGGAGCGCATCAGGGAGCACCTCTTGCCAACGGGAGACTGGAAGACTTTTTGACTTCAACGCCAGTAAGACAGCCTTCCAGACTGTAGCATTCTCACGTTCCACCTGTCCGTTACCCCTAGGGTTGTAGCTCGTGGTCCTACTAGAGGCAATCCCGTATGAGAGCAGGAACTGCCTCAAGTCATCGCTCATGAACGACGAGCCCCTGTCGCTATGGATGTAGCCGGGGTACCCGAACGGGGTAAAGAGATCACGGAATGCCTTGATAACCGTGGCAGCGGATGTATCAGAGCAGGGAACAACAAAAGGGAACCGAGAGTACTTGTCAATGATATTGAGGAAGTACACATTCCGATCTGTTGAGGGAAGGGGGCCCTTAAAATCGACACTCAGTCTCTCGAAGGGACGAGTGGCCTTGACTAAATGTGCCCGGTCAGGTCGGTAAAAGTGCGGTTTGCATTCCGCGCAAACCCGACAGCTTCTTGTTACTGACCTGACGTCCTCCACCGAGTAGGGCAGGTTGCGGGCTTTTATAAAGTGGTAGAGCCGAGTGACCCCAGGATGGCATAGGTCATTATGGAGAGCCTGCAAACGGTCCTCCTGTATACTGGCGCATGTTCCACGCGAGAGGGCATCCGAGGGCTCATTAAGTTTCCCTGAACGGTACATGATATCGTAGTTATAGGTGGAGAGTTCAATTCTCCACCGCAAGATCTTGTCGTTCTTGATCTTGCCCCTCTGCGTGTTGTTAAACATGAACGCCACGGACCGCTGGTCCGTGATCAGGGTGAACCGTTTTCCCGCCAAGTAATGGCGCCAGTGCCTGACGGCCTCCACAATGGCCTGGGCCTCCTTTTCCACTGCTGAATGCCAAATTTCGGGGCCTTGGAGGGTGCGGGAAAAAAATGCGACGGGCCTGCCCGCCTGGTTAAGTGTGGCGGCCAAGGCGAAATCAGATGCATCGCTCTCCACCTGAAAGGGGATGGACTCGTCAACAGCGTGCATCGTAGCTTTCGCGATGTCGGCTTTCAATTTATCGAAGGCCAATCGGGCCTCTGGCGTTAGGGGAAAAGTCGTGGACTTAATGAGCGGACGGGCTTTGTCCGCGTAATTGGGAACCCACTGCGCATAATAAGAGAAGAAGCCTAAGCATCTTCTCAGTGCTTTTGCACTAGCAGGCAAGGGAAGTTCAGAAAGGGGGCGCATACGGTCTGGATCAGGGCCAATGACCCCGTTTTCCACCACGTATCCTAGGATGGCTAAACGGCGCGTACGAAACACACACTTCTCCCTGTTGTAGGCCAAGTTCAGGCGAGATGCAGTGCGTAGGAAGTTCAGGAGATTCGTGTCGTGGTCCTGCTGGTCATGGCCGCAGATGGTGACATTATCCAGGTACGGGAAGGTAGCCCGCAGCCCGTTCTGGTCCACCATTCGGTCCATAGCACGCTGGAAGACCGAGACCCCATTGGTGACACCAAAGGGAATCCTGAGAAAGTGATACAAGCGACCATCCGCCTCAAAAGCCGTGTATTGTCGGTCCTCTGGGCGAATGGGGAGTTGGTGGTAGGCAGACTTGAGGTCTATGGTGGAGAACACCCGGTACTGCGCAATCTGATTGACCATATCAGATATGCGCGGGAGAGGATACGCATCCAGCTGCATATATCGATTAATGGTCCGACTGTAGTCAATGACCATCCGGGGTTTGTTCCCGCTCTTGACCACCACGACCTGCGCTCTCCATGGACTAGTGCTGGGTTGTATGATCCTTTCTTTGAGGAGCCGCTGAACCTCAGATCTAATGAAGATCCGATCCTCAGCGCTGTAACGCCTACTTTTAGTCGCGATGGGCTTGCAGCCTGGCACAAGATTCTGGAACAAGGAGGGTGTGGTGATCTTCAGCGTCGAGAGGCTACAGGCGGGGCGCATTGGGCAATTTTGAGGCTGCTGCTGTTTTCCCACTGCCAGTGAAGGGAGTGGCCCACCGTACTGTAGGGTTACACTCCTCAAGTGGACCATGAAGTTTAGTCCGAGGAGTATTGGCGCGCAAAGATACGGCAACACTAGGAGCTTGAAACGCTCGTAAACTGTGCCTTGCACCTTCAAAGTTACCACGCAACTCCCTAGCACGGTGACAGACCGGGACCTCGATGCCATAGAGATTGTCTGTTTGGCAGGTTGAATCTGGAGTCCACACCGCTTCACAGTGTCTGGGTGGATAAAGCTCTCTGTGCTCCCGCTGTCAAACAGACAATAAATCACGTGATCATTTACCTGGATATTCATCATAGATTTGTCAAGTCTATGAGGCTTGGCCTGGTCCAGGATGATCGACGCCACCGTTGGTTCATGAGCGCCACTGCAGGCAGCTGAAATCGATGAGGAGGACCCCTGCTGGTCGTTCGCGGTCAGTGCCGACCAACATGGCCGCTCCCATGAGTCGCACATGGGTGATGGCGCCAAACTCAGCGACCCCTGGTGGTCACACACCTCCGACTCCGTCGACCGTAATGGCGTCGTCCTGGCCTCGCACGTGGACGAACCCCTCGATGACTTCGACGACGAAGACCCGAGCTCTGAAGAATCGCAGGCCGCACTGCCGTTCCTAGGTTTAGATCGGCTCACTTTCGAATAGTGCCCTTTCTTACCGCATGCGGTGCACAACACAGCCTTAGCGGGACACCGTTGCCGAGCATGCTTCACTCCCCCACAGAAGTAGCACCGCGGGCCGCCCGGAGCTGCTGCCGTCGTCTGGCCCGAGTGTGAGCACGCCATTACGCAGCATTTCGAACCCGAGGGACGAGGAGGGATTGGCGACTGCTCCTGCCACGTTGTCTCCACATGGTCCTCTGGATATAATACTAAGCTTTTGGAGGCCGTCTCGAGCATCTCCGCTAGCTCGATTGCCTGGGTAAGGTTAAGGTTACCCTTCTCCAATAGTTTAAGTCGAATGTACGATGATCCGACTCCCGCCACAAACGCATCTCGGGCGAGGTCGTTCATGCTCTGCTCAGCCGACACAGCTTTGCAGTTACAGCCCCTGGCTAGCTGTAGGAGCTCGTTCGCATATTCCTCCATCGTTTCGCCAGACTGCCGTCGTCGAGTGGCTAGGAGGTAATGAGCGTGTATTTCATTGGGTGGTTTGATATAACGCTTCTTCAGAAGCTCGAGGGCCTTAGTATAATCGGTGGCCTCACGGATCGCGAGGTAGACAGTGTCGCTTACCCTCGCATGGAGGACCCGGAGTCTGTCATCATCTGTGGTGACCGCTGCGGAGGCTGCCAGGTAGTCTTCGAAGCACTTCAGCCAGTGGTCGAAGGTGTTAGAAGCGCCCACCGCACGTGGATCTAGTGTAAGGCGTTCCGGCTTCAGGATCTGCTCCATACTCTCTTTTTTTTTCTCTTCGACGAGAGTTTAACAACAGTAAATAAAATTGATGCGCTTCTCAAACACGAGGCCAGATGCTCAGGAAATAAAAGGCTCTTATTTACTGTAATGAAGCAGCCAATAATTATATACACTATCCCAGACTGAAGGGGTCCCGGCCCGAGCAAGGACTTTTATACCTCTCCCAGGAGGCGGAGCCTGACTGGGATGTACCACAACACTACAGTACAAAGGTGTAACAACCCCATCCTAACCCCAACAGCAACAAGTAGCACAACCCAACAGTAACATATGTACATCCTTGTAGTACTGGCCAGACCCTGGCTCTGTACTATCCAGTGGGAACCAACGATGGTTCACCACAACCACTCGACTCACCAGATATGGTAAGTGGGCACCAAGGCCCTGTCAACCCTGAAGAGTCCTCCTTACTAAAGCGGTGGACTTGTGCCAAAACTGTGAATGCTGTCATACAGACCAATCAAGCAATAGGTTGACATAGGTATAGTCACAGAATCAGACAATATTCCAGATGCCTCCATCACAATCCCTGGGTATGTGCTGTCCCATTGGCAGGACAGAACCATCAGAATGGCAGCACGGTGGTCTGCAGTTGGGAGGGAATGGCCCTTGGCATTCTTAACATTGATTCCGGACTATGAAGTCTCATGGCATCAGGGCAAACAAGGGCAAGGAAACCTGCTTATTCCCATTCAATGCCTTCCCTGTGCTGCTGAATTGGTATTCCTCATGTTCAACACCACTTGGAAGAAACACTGAGAGCAGCAGGAATGTGCTCTGGGCAGCGAACTGCAATGTCCATTACCAAGAGTGGCCGACTCCTAAAGCTCAAAGCTACCAGATTAGGCTTTTGGTAAGTTGGTGAATGAACCAACACAAGGAAGTATCCTCATTCTCACCAATTTATTGGTCTTAAATACATCTGTCCATACAATATTGGCAGGATTGGCCACCTTATAGTCTTTGTAGAAACAAAGTCCTGCCTTTGCACTGAAGACACTCTTCATCATACTGGGTGCAACAAACACCATGCTATATGGGATAGATTCAGAACAGATTTAGCAGCTCAAAACTAGACTTCCTTGAGACAGTATTAGAACTGAATTCCACTGTTATCTGCAACGTCATGGCCTGGCATATGTCTCACTCTAACATTACTATTAAGATAGACAACCAAACCTGGTTCAATGAAGAGTGAATACTAGGAGCAGTACTGGCATACCTGAAAATGAGGTGCCAATCTTGTGAAGCTACAACACAGAACTACCTGCATACCAAACAGCAGAACCTGCATGCAGTAAACTGATAGCTCAAATGAAAGCTGCGTACGTATCCTGCCACATCAAGTCATATATGGAGGTGGACAATTGAGCTGTTGACAGCAGGAGGAGGCTCTATGAACTTACCCATCCTCCACAATGGCAGAGACCAGCGTGCATGAGGCAAGGAATTCACAAACATCTTTGGTCAGAAGTGCCGAGTAGATGTTCTATCTCGGCCTCCTCCTGAGGTTCCCATCATCACACATGCCAGTCTATAGCCAATTTGATATCCCATGTGAAATCAAGAACCAAATGAATGCACTTGAGCTTTGCCAAAGGGTCATCTGGACTCAAAACATCAGCTCTTTTCTCTCCTTACAGATGCTGCCAGACCTGTTGAGATTTTCCAGCGTTTTCTCTTTTGGTTTCAGATTCCAGCATCCGCAGTAATTTGCTTTTAGAAATGAATGCACTTAATATAGGAAAGGCTATGGGCTTGATAACATCCCAACTGTGGTGCTGAAGACATATGCCCCAGAATTAAACATACTGAAAGCTAAGCTGTTTCAGTACAGCTACAATACTGACATCTACCTGAGAAAGTGGAAAGCTATCCAAGCACATAGTCCATTAAAGGAAGAACAAATACAATTGGCCAATTTTTCCCCTACAGCCTTTTAAAAAAATTCATTCATGGGATGTGACATTGCTGACAAGGTTAGAATCTTTTGCCCACCCCTAACTGCTCTTAACTAAATAGGTCATTTCAGAGGGCAGCTCAGAGTCAACCACATAGCTGTGGGTCCGGAGTCACATATAGACCAGTCTGGGAAAGGATGGCAGATTTCCTTCTCTAAAGGACATTAGTGAATCTGATGGGTTTTTACAACAATCAACATGGTCACCATAATTGATACTGGCTTTATAATTCCGAATTATAATTTATTAACTGAATATAAATTCCCCAGGTGCCCCTGCCACAGTGGAATTTGAACTCATGTCACCCAGATCATTAGTCCAAGGCCCTGGATTCCCAGTTCAGTAATATGACCATAGTAATACTGCTCTCAATCAGCAAAGTGATATAGCGCTGTCACAACAGTACTATCAAGCAGCACTTACTCATTAACAACTTCCTAAACAATATCTAGTGTGGGCTCCCTAAGATTACTTAGCTGTAGACTTTAGTCGAAATATGGATAAATGAGTTGAATTCCAGCTGTGAGATGAGAATGATGGGGAGACAACATTTGACCCAACTGTGGCATCGGGTTTGCCCAACAAAATTGAAGTGAATAGGAATCAGGGATCATATGACACCAAGGTGCCCATCTTCAGTGGTGAACAGGGAGGTCCAGACACACCTCACAATGGCGGTCAAGCTGGCTGTTATCTCTGGGGCTCCCTCTCACAGTGCTCCTCCGGCTCTCTTCCAGTCACCATCCTCAGAGTCCTTAATGGCTGAAGAGTGCCCAGCTATGTTGCTAGGTACACCCTCCCAAGCTGAGGCCCCACCAGCCAGACAGCCAAGGTAATCTACGCCAACCAGACACCAGTGGGGGGGGGGGAGGGGGGCACCTCGACATAGGACCCGCAAATGTAAGCTTAGAAGACAGTTTTCACTGGAGGCTTATTTTTTTCATATCACAAGTGTTTACAACTGTTCCAATTAGATGTTTTGCTTTGTTTCACATTAATGTAAAAATAATAAATTGCTACTTTTTCCACAAGGCATGAGGGTCCTGTGTATTTGATTGGTGTTTGCCTCACCAATGGCCGATGAGAGATGTTAGGGGCATCAAACTTTATTGCTAAGGCTGTGATGCCACATTGGTCTCCAGGCATTGTTGTTTGTGAGATGTTTGGAATGGAAGTGGTGCCCGTGGACTCAAATAGAAGGCAAGCCTTGCCAGCCTAGCTGAAAAAAAGCTGAATCAAGGGCTCCTTGGTGTCCCTGCTTCCTTAAAGGTTCCTAGTTTTAGACGCTTCATCCTCACCATCTGCCTGGCTGGTCTCTGCACCAGAGCCTTCATCAGATTCCTCCTCTGAGGCAGGTGCACCAGTGCTGTATGCGCTGTGAAGGCGATTTTGAGCCTGTGTTTGTCGCCAGCATAAATGGCGACACAGGCCCAAAATCTTACAAGAGTCGGGAAACGAGATTCTCACCAACGATTTTTCTGCTTCCTCTCTGGTGATGTAATGAGGTTCCTGCCCTTTGCCTCGGATACATTGAGATCTTATTATTAAAGGGCTTCCTAGCCACATGATGCGCCCCCCCCTTCCCCCCCCCACCTGGCTAAATATTTATACCTTGCTGACGGTGATATTGTGTCAGCAAGATTTATCACAGTTATACAAGAACGGGAATTAGTCGAGGGGAACCCCCTGGTGCCAACCAGGCAGTGCCAACCTGTGCTACAGGTGGGCCCTCTGGGGAGCCCCATGATGTGGGGTGGGGGTTTCCGCTTATGTTTATTTTTGGGTGGAGAGGGCTGAAGATTGCGAGGGGGGGGGGGGCGGTGGTGGGAAAGAGTGCCCTGTTACTGCCACGATGTTAGTGGGGGTGTTGCAGGGGAGAGTTCCCCCGATTCTTCTGCGGTAGTGAAGGGCTGCCCCAGTGCTTTGTAGGAAGGGGTCCTCCACGTTTGTGGGAAGCTGAGGGGAAGTTTCTTTTAGCGCAGATGGGGGTGCCCTTTAAAGAAGGCGCCTTGATCTCTGTGGTGCCGGCTTTGCCGGATTTATCAGGCCCTGCCCCATCAGATTTTCTATGCGCCAAGTGCCAGAAAATCTGGCTGAAAGCTCGGCTGTGTTTCTGGAGAGATACACTCTGGTTTTTTTCAGTCAAAGCTTGACACCCAGACAAATTATAGTAAAATTCTGCCCTGTGTGATACAGGAGTAAAGTTAGTTCTAAGCATATCGCGATCAGATAACTTCCGTGGACCAAATGGGTTCCTGGGACGGTTGAGCAAATCACTTGCTGAGTGATGGCAGTTATCTTTATCAACCCTGATATAAAAAGAAAATAGAATCACTGGAGAAAGATTTAAAAAGATAACATGAGAACTGAGAGATTATAACTATGACGAAAGTCTGAACAGCTTGGGTCTCTTTTCTGGAGAAAATAGAAGGATGAAGGATAACCTATTTATTTATTTTATTAGTGTCACAAATAGGCTTACATTAACACTGCAATGAAGTAACTGAGAAAACACTCAAGTCGCCACACTCTGGCGCCTGTTCGAGTACGCCGAGTTCTTTAAAATTATGAAAAGATTTGTTTGGGCAAAGGTAGAGAGGATGTTTCCACTCGTAGGAGTGTCCAAAGCTAGGACATTGTAGCTACTAATAAATATAATAAAGAGAAATGTCTTTACTCAAGGAGTGGTTAAAACATGGATTATTTGCTGCCACATAGAGTGGTTGAGACAAATAACATAGGTACATAAGTACACAAGGAAGAAAGAAATAGATGGATAAGCTGAAACAGTTAAGATAAAAATATGGTGGAAGGAGGCTGGTGTGGAGCTTATTTGTGTTGGGCACAATGGCTGTTTTTGTGCCGTAGATTCTATGCAAAACGTTCCCCGAGTTGTATGACTTTTTAACTCTGGCTCAAAATGAAAATCAGAGGAATGATGGGCCCTATTTCCAAAATCGATCTGGACAGAGAAGAAACAAGGCAAACATTTGGGACAGCTATATTCTTCGTGCTTCAACTGCTACACCAGTGGAAGTCTGGTGTAAAAACAGTTCACACCAAAGTTATGATGTGGTAAGGGCGAAACCCTGAGGAAATCGCTGCCGCTGATAATATTTTTAAAGCAAAACCTTGAGATGGAATTTAACAAATTAATGTAATGCTATAATGTTGGAGTTGGAGAATGGGGAAAAAGAAAGAGGAACAAATGAAAGAAAAAAAGAGACCAGGATTTTCCAGTCCCACCAGTTGTGGGAATCATCGTGAACGGGATGGGAAATTGACTTTGGGTGGGAATTACCGGTCCTGTAATCCCACCGTGAGAAAGAACTTGCATTTGTCAATTTCTTCCTTTACCTCAGGACATCCCAAAGTGCTTTACAGTGAGTGAAACACTTTTGAAGTATAGTCGCAATTTCGGAAAAGTGGTGAGAAAGTAGAACATAAATAAAGGGCTAACTCTGAAAATATGAGTTAGTAAGGCTTGACAGGGGTTAGAGAGGATAGCATGACTCGAATAAAATGAAGGCATGCAAAGAATGGAATGCTCAGGGGAAAAAAAAGCTACAAGCACATAAGTAATTTAGTTATGGGTGTAATTGTATTCTGGTAAAGACCTATTGGGTAAACAAGGTAGGAAATCCATTGTATTGAGGAATGTGATTAGATCTGTACAGAATTGAATATACTCGACTGATTAGGCCTGTATAAAAGACGGTTGATGTGATTAGATCTGTACAGATGTATAAAAGACGGCTGTAATAGGACAACTTTGAGCAGATCATTCTGATCACTCTCAATGGCCATTGGAAGTGCAAAATAAAGTAATATTGTGTAGATTTGCACAATAAAAATTTTCTTTCACAGTTGTAGCAAGTTTGTGTGTAGTATGGTCCCACAAACCACAATGAAGTTAATGATCAATATCTTGTTTTCTTAATTTTAGTCGAGGGATAAATATTTGCAAAGACAACAAGAACTTACAATATTTTGCAGGATCTTGTGCAACCACCTGGGAGGGCAGATAGAGTCTCATCAGCAACATGGCTCTTTCAGTGATGTAGCATTCCCTCAGTATTACAGTGGTTGTCAGCCTAAATCCTGTGCATAACCTAAATCTGAAAGCGACTGGAATTTCTTTGGAGCACATGCTGCAACAAGACATTCATTTTCCAGTTTATCAAAGGAGCTCTCTCTGCAAGGAATATTTCTGGGAACAAGTGACCTTACCTGCAAATCCTCATACATTTTCAGCTGCTGTGCTTTCAGCTGACAGCGAGTCTGTCTTTCTACCTCTCGCTTTTGGAGAACCGCCTCTCGTATTTGGCGGAACCTGTGAATTTCTTCCGCCTTGCTCTTCCCCTGTTCTTCAATAACAGTTTCGTCCACAAGAATTGGTATAGGTCGAGTCGTCCTGTTGAGAAAAAACCAGCTCAAACTAGCACATCTCTGAGCATTAACGACTTGAATGGGGATGAGAAAAATATCAGCCATGATTGAATAGTGGAGCAGACTCGATGGGCCAAGTGGCCTAATTCTGCTCCTATGTCTTATGGTCTAATTCTTATTTATCACAGAATCGCAGAGTTTATGGACTGAGAAATTCCCAGGTTGGACACACTGGAAAGAAATTTGTTTGTGTAGCTTCACTTCTAGCAGTCTTTTGCACACTATGGGGGGGGGGGGGGGGGGGGGGGGATTTTCCCGTCCTGCCCACTACGGGAATCATAGGTTTTGGGTAAGCATGGTTGGGGTGGGTGGGTGAGGGGTACAGACAATGCCACCGGCTGCTACCTGCACAGGTTTCTTCGCCCACATGGGGTACACAGATAGCAGCCAGTGATGTTGTCCATCTCTGGGGAATGGATGCAAATCAACGCTGGTATTCAATCAAATTTTCCAAAGGATCATTTAGAACTGAAATGTTAACTCTGTTTCTTGCCACAGATGCTGCCAGAGCCGCTGAATTTTTTGTTATTTAATATAGATATGAAATTACATAAAGATATATGAGGACAGGTGACCAAACGTTTGTTCAAAGAAGTAGGTTTTAAGGAGTGTCTTAAAGGAAAAGAGAGTTGAAGAGGCTAAGAGGGTTTAGAAGAGAATTTCAGAGTTTTTGGTCTTGATAGCTAAAGGCACTTCTTCCAAAGTACACTGATAAAAATCTGGGATACATGGGGGTCACGTGATGTGAGCTTGGGATTGGCTGCATTTTCGTGAGCTCTGGCACTACTCACCTTTTAATCCTTTCTTTTATCCTGATGCATAACCTCTAATTAGTTGATTCTGATATATATATATATATATATTCTGTGAAATGTTTGTGGAAATTCCTAGTTAACTTTTTTGACTGCAGGTCAAAGAAATCCTTGTTTGTATGATGTGGTTGGAGCTGACTTGAGCGACAGAAGCCCAAGTCAGGGCAATGGGAAGCTCATTAAGGGACTTGTTAGCATTTTCTTGGAGGTTCATGAGCGGCAGAGTGAAGGCAGACACACAATGAGGAGCCAGTCCTGGCTGCTTTTAGGAATTACCCGGAACCCATAAAAGAGTGAAGAGTGTCATTGGTGCCGATTGTAGGCACAAAGTGCTTGGGAAGTACAAAGGGGTCACCATCCTCCTGGCATTGTGGTGACTTAAGAGAAGGAGCATGGCTGCCAAGAAAGATTGTTGGAGATCACCTACTCACAGGAAGGCTGCACGACTCTCAGATTTTGGGTCCAGTGGTGGTGAGGAGCAACACCCTCCACAGGAAGGGCAGACCCCAGGCATCAGGAGGGCAAGGGAGAGAGATGACAAGCAGGCAAGACATGAAGGCCAAATGCTCAGCGTAGGATCTACTGGCTAAGATGCAGCTATCTGGGGAACAGTGGTAGAGGAGAAAGTGACTCTCCAAGTGGATAGTCATGGATATTTGTGCCCTTGTCATAGAACCCTCACACCTCACAGCACTGGTAATTAAACTCTGTCAGTAGCTGTCAAAGTAACTGTGGTCTTGATAACTCTGGCTCCTTTCGTAAACAACAGCATGCCACAGGGCACTGGTGCCCTATTTTTTAGAGACGCACAGTATATTCAATTCCAGACAGGTGGGGCCTTGCGGGCACTGAGGGCAGTGGGTTTCACCACCATCTCTGGATTCATAGAGTCATAGAGGTTTACAGCATGGAAACTGACCCTTTGGCCCAACTTGTCCATGCCACCCTTTCTTTTTTAAAACCCATAAGCTAATCTCAATTGCCCGCATTTGGCTCATATCCCAGCGTACCCATGTAACTATCTAAATGCCTTTTAAAAGACAAAATTGTACCCGCCTCTACTCCTACCTCTGGCAGCTTGTTCCAGACACTCACCACCCTCTGTGTGAAAAAATTGTCCCTCTGGACACTTTTGTATCTCTCCCCTCTCACCTTAAACCTATGCCCTCTAGTTTTAGACTCCTCTACCTTTGGGAAAATATATTGACTATCTAGCTGATCTGTGCCCCTCATCTTTTTATAGATCTCTATAAGATCACCCCTCAGCCTCCTACGCTCAAGAGAAAAAAGTCCCAGTCTATTCAGCCTCTCCTTATAACTCAAACCATCAAGTCCCGGTAGCATCCTAGTAAATCTTTTCTGCACTCTTTCTAATTTAATAATATCCTTTCTATAATAGGGTGACCAGAATTGGACACAGTATCCCAAGTGTGGCCTTGTCAATGTCTTGTACAACTTCAACTAGACATTTCAACTCCTGTATTCAATGTTCTGACTGATGAAACCAAGCATGCCGAATGCCTTCTTCGCCACTCTGTCCACTTGTGACTCCACTTTCAAGGAGCTATGAACATGTACCTCTAGATCCCTTTGTTCTGTAACTCTCCCCAATGCCCCACCATTAACTGAGTAAGTCCTGCCCTGGTTCAATCTACAAAAATGCATCACCTTGCATTTGTCTAAATTAAACTCCATCTGCCATTCGTCAGCCCACTGGCCCAATTGGTCAAGATCCTGGTGCAATTGGAGATAACTTTCTTTACTGTCCACTATGCCACCAATCTTAGTGTCATCTGCAAACTTACTAATCATGCCTTCTATACTCTCATCCAAATCATTAATATAAATGACAAATAACAGTGGACCCAGCACTGATCGCTGAGGCACACCGCTGGTCCCAGGCCTCCAGTTTGAAAAACAACCCTCTACAACCATCCTCTGGCTTCTGTCAAGAAGCCAATTTTGTATCCATTTAGATACCTCACCCTGGATCCCGTGAGATTTAACCTTATGCAACAACCTACCATGCGGTACCTTGTCAAAGGCCTTGCTAAAGTCCATGTAGACAACATCAACTGCATTGCCCTCATCTATCTTCTTGGTTACCCCTTCAAAAAACTCAATCAAATTTGTGAGATATGATTTTCCACTCACAAAGCCATGCTGACTGTCCCTAATCAGTACTTGCGTCTCTAAATGCCTGTAGATCCTGTCTCCCAAAATACCTTCCAACAATTTACCCACCACAGATGTGAGACTCACTGGCCTGTAGTTCCCAGGCTTTTCCCTTCAGCCCTTTTTAAACAAAGGCACAACATTTGCACTCTCCAATCTTCAGGCATCTCACCGTGACTATCAATGATTCAAATATCTCAGCTAGAGGACCTGCAATTTCCTCCCTAGCCTCCCACAATGTCCTGGGATGCACTTCATCAGGTCCTGGGGATTTATCTACCTTGATGTGCTTTAAGACTTCCAGGACCTCCTTCTCTGTAATATGTACACTCCTCAAGACATCATTATTTATTTCCCCAAGTTCCCTAACATCCATGCTTTTCTCAACAGTAAATACTGATGAGAAATATTCATTTAGAATCTCACCCATCTCTTGTGGATCCGCACATAGATGACCTTGTTGATCCTTAAGAGGCCCTACTCTCTCGCTTGCTACTCTTTTGTCCTTTATGTATTTGTAGAAACTCTTTGGATTCTCCTTTGCCTTATCTGCCAAAACAATCTCGTGTCCCCTTTTTGTCCTCCTGATTTCTCTCTTAATTCTACTCCTACACCCCCTATACTCTTCAAAAGATTCACTTGATCCCAGCTGCCTATGCATGTCATGTGCCTCTTTTTTCTTCTTGACCAGGGCCTCAATATCTTGAGTCATCCAGGGTTCCCTACTTCTGCCTGCCTTGCCCTTCACTCTAAGAGGAATGTGTTTATCCTGAACCCTTAAGATTCAGGGCATCTCAGCTGCACCTTTGTGGTTATTAAGGCGATCAGTAACTGGCCATTTAGATCCATCAACAGGAAGAACTTCCACTCTCTCTGTGTTCCACTCCTCTATGACCACAATAAGAGCTTCCTCATTGTGTGCACTTGCTTTCCTAGCAGCTGCCATGACTCATAACAACACAAAGACTCCTTCATCCTCCCACAGTCCATTGACTCTGGGATAGGTGATGGATGGGAATGGTCCTTGACAGCTCTGTCCATTTTTATTCCTGCTAAAAATAAAATTGGGATTCAGAAGAATTGAATAATGTGATATCTAGTGTCAACAGAAAATTGGTTTCAGTAGGAGGCAAGGGATGAAGAAGAACAAAAGAGGATTACCCTTACCAAGGACATGATTGCTATATCAGGAATAAAACATGTCACTGAAGACAGTCTGAGAACTAGTGAGTGCTTAAAAATATTGGCTATCCATTATTACGAGAAAAAAGAAATTACACTTTCATTGCATCTTTCGCCCCTCAGAAGGGGTTTGGTAGCTTTAGGTTGTAGCAAACAAAAAGGTGCATCCTGCTATTCTTCAGCCTCAAAAGATCTCACACCCCATCCCTCAGTCAGATTAGCTGAGTATGGCTCAAGTGCTGGTCACTGGATTAATGGGCCCCTGGGGACATGATGTGCCATCCCAGTCATTTGAATGACCACATCCCCCCAATTTGGGATGCGAGTCGGTATCCTCAGCTCTAGATTGGGCGCTGTTCCTCTCACTGCATTTGCACTGGCAAAGCAAACCTCTGGAATTTTCAGAGCCTGATATTTACCAGTACTAGGGGAGGGAAATTTAATTCAGTTGCATTGGCAAAATGAGGCTGAAAATTCACTGTCGCCTGTTTTGAGCTACCGGCCAAGATCAATTTCACTATTCTCCTCCAGCCGTGTAATTAATTATATTCAATACGGCACAGCTACAGAATATTGGATACTGTAGCTGAAACACAGTTACCTTGAAATGACTGGCTACACATTTGCATCTAAATACCTTACATAACGGGTCCATTTCTTATCTTCAGCTAAATGATCTTGTGGCATTTTGGCAACATCTGAGGATTGATTTTCTTCAACATCCTGAGAAATATCTACACACAGAGAACAAACAGGACCAAGTTAACAATTCACCAACTTTCAAAGTAGAAGCCTCTTCTGAGCTGACAGTAAAAAACTGTGCGCGCTGTCTGAATTTCTCACATGCTTAAATGTTCAGCAACTGTGATCAGAAAAGACAGGTTAATGTTTTGAGTTTGCTACGCTTCACCGAAAATATTTAAATAGGTTAATTGCCTCTTCAAACAAGTATGCTGAACATTTGGAAAGTAACATGTCCCAATAGTATTTCCAATCTGAACTCAACAGGGTTATTAATCGTAAAAACTCCTGTTTTTTGTTACAGCTCAATGAACCACATTTAACGAAATCGTGTACTCATCACAAAGAGTGCCGTATGGACTCACCCTGCAGGCAGAGCTAACAAATACCATAACAATGTGAGAAAATAGAATTCATGTAAAAGTTTGCTGGTTTAATGTTAAAAATAGAAGTCAGAATAAAAAGTTCCCCGAATGGTGCACCATTCCTATAAGCAGCAAATGACTGCTTACTGTGGGAAACACAGTCACCAAAAGTTAATACAGAGACAAATAGAAATTATATTAGTGGGTAAATATTTTGCAATATGTCAATGAATGTTCTATGGGATTAATCACAGCAAGATGGATGAAAATATAATTTACAGTGGCAGGAATGTTATGCTGTGTAATATATAATGTGTTATCTTTCTGATGAAGACCTGCTGTGTTCAACCTGGCCTATTTCTTTTATTGCTGTGATTAACAAGATCATGGGGCCAATTAGAGGTTAACTGCTGTTGAAAGTTTGTACACTGATAGGAACTTATATATTCCTGGCTCCAGGTCAGAAGAAACCAGGGTGTCATGCATTGCTTTTCCCTTTTGTACTTCTGATACTTTGTCATTTTAAGTATCAAGTATTCAAAATAATGTACATAATTTAATGAATGATTTGCCCCTCAACTCTTGCAGTATCGGTCTTTCAAAACTGTCAGTTGCCCAAAAGACCATTGTCTCTGTGTCAATCAGTGGTTGTAAGGAAATTGGCCTTTTGAATAACACAGGTCTCGACCTGTGCCAAGATCCAGTCATGACACTCTAGGATGCCAGCTTCATGCAGGCACACAGTATGTACTGGGCAACTGGAGTGGAACTGGCAGGAGTTTGGAAAGGCAATGTCATCCTAATAATTTTGGTTCACTTACTGGTGCCTGCAAAGAAAGACAGACACAAGAACTGTCCACATCCCACTTCTAGTGGAATTTATTTTTATTGTTTCTTTTCTTAATAATATGTAGTTTTTGCTACAAAACCAGATTCGGACTCAGCGATTCCATGCTCTTGCCTGACTGAAATCTCCTCTCCCCTTAATCTCTCAGCAATGCCAGAGTTCAATTAGTTATAATGAGTGGAAAAGTGTTTCAGAGGAAAGTTCTGTATTTCTGGTTTCCCATAATGTCAACATGATACTGGGCATATTTCCTTATTTTATTTCGTGAAGTCATTGAACCCTGAGATGTGCTTTTGAATGGACATTTCCCAACTCAGCTCTGTTTCTTACAATCTGTTTCAGCGGAGAACTTCTTGTCCGTTCACCTGGAGCTGAGTAGCATCTAGTTTTTGGATGCTGCAAAAGGTAATTTCAAATGCAAATGCAAGGTTGGCATTTCTATATAGGGGATGGAATAGAAAAGAGTAGATGTTATATTATAGTTGTCTGAAGCACTAGATGACATTGCCTGCCCAAAATCCTGCCAGTCCCACTCCAGTTACCCAGTACATACTGTGTGCCTGCATGAAGTTTGCATCCCAGAGTGTCATGACTGGATCTTGGCACAGGTTGAGACCTGTGTTATTCAAAAGGCCAATTTCCTTACAACCACTGATTGCCACAGAGACAATGGTCTTTTGGAAATTGACAGTTTTGAAAGAATGTTATTGCAAGAGTTGAGGGGTGAATCATTTATTAAATGATGTATACTATTTTAAGTACTTGATACATAAAATGACCAGGTATCAGAAGTACAAAAGGGAAAAGCAATGAGTACTACATTCAATTCTGCATTGTACCATAGGGAGGGACATATTGGCCTTGGTGGGGGTGTGTTGCAGATTCACCAAAATGATATCTGGCTTGAAGAGTTAAATTATGAGGACAGGTTACATGGACATCATTCCATAGAATATAGATGATTTAGCGGTGATCTAATTGAGTGTTTAAGATGGCTAGAGGAGTTGATTTGGTAGATAGAGGGGAAACTGTTCTGGTGAAGAAGTACAGAACAAATAATCATAACCTTAAAATTAGAATGCAGCTGTAATGAGGGTGATGTCAGGAAGCACTTCTTCATGCAACAGGGAGTGGAAATCTGGAACAAACTCCTCCAAAAGCTGTTCAGACCTTGTCAGTTGAAAATGTCAAAACAAGGATTATAGAAATAAAAACAGAAAATGCTGGAAAAACTCAGCAGGTCTGACAGCATCTGAGGAGAGACAACTAGAGTTACCGTTTGAAGAGTCATACTGAACTCGAAACACTAACTCTGTTCTTTCCCCACAGATGCTGCCAGACCTGTTGAGTATATCCAGCATTTTCTGTGTTTATTTCAGATCTTCAAGGTTCCCAGTATTTTGCCTTTAGTTTAGGGATTTATAGAATTCTGTTCGGTAGGAGCATTAGGATTTACATAACAAAGACAGGCAAAAGGAGGTAAAATACAGACCAACCACCACTTAATTGATTGATGGAAAAGGTTTGAGGGGCTCAATGGGTTAAACCTGTTTCTAATCTCATGTGGTCTAAGCAGTACCTGTGAGTTGTATCTCCTGTGTAGCTGCATCACCAAGCTCGCCTTCAGAAGTAACCTCGCTGATATTTTCGTCTTCCTTCCCACTCAGGAATGCACTGTCTATTGCTTTGTAATTCATGACATGTAGACGAAGTTGTAAGGCCTGGGAGACAATGGGCACAAAAACATTTTGACAGAGTTTATTACAAATTGCATTTTCATTCACTCATTTCTGAGGAGCAGAAACAAAATGAAAGTACAGATGGAAGATTTCTTCATGTGCAATACATGCAGAAAAATTAAGAACGCATAGAATTAAATAAGAAAGCTCAGGATCCAGATTTACGAGAATTGGCAAAGAAGTGAAGAGAGGGTGAATAGGTTTTCTTTCATGCAGCAGATTATTACGATCTGGAATGAACTGCCTGAAAGAGTATTGGAAGCAGAGTTAATAGTAACTTTCAAGAGGCAATTGAATGTACACTGGAAAGGAAAACTAGTAGGACTATGGGGAAAAATGGTGGATTGGGATTAATTGGATTACTCTCCCAAAGAGAATGGTCTCCTATGCTGTAAAACTGCAGGCTGGAAATCAGCAGGTAAGTCACTCAGTCGCTTTTAACTGTACATCAGCAATCCCACTCCTAGCATCCAGTTTCTCCTGAGCTGATTGGGTGAAAATACACTTTAGCATCTCCAGCATTCCCTTAGTACAGCATTAAACTATTTACCTATGTTAAATGAGTATTGTAAGTCACAAAGTGGACTCAGAACCATTGAACTAGAGGCAAAAAGGCCATCCAAGCAGCAGTCAAGAGGGTTAAGTCCAAAGCTTACTTAATATAGTGAAGGCTTTACAAATGCATCTCCTTTAACCTGAACATGACTTACTGCGAATTTGGCAAATAAATCTGTGCAGACAAAAACCTTCTGTAAAAACTAGATGTTACTGCCTGAGATGAGAGTCTGCATTTTTATGGATTTAATCCTTAGTGAAATTTTGAATAATTAATGAACTTTGCTGTGGTTCTTAGTCAAAGAACCATTACTGTCCCTCCAGTGCCCAACAAATCAGGGAGAGCGGGTTGGGTGCTGAGCCCAAACAAATAATGAAGGATCTCTACTTAAAAATATCCCAGGCAGGGCTTACAATGGCATTACTGAGTGAAACATTGAATATACCAGTAGGAAGGAGGAAGCTGCTGCAGTGTGAGGCAAGACCTGGGAAGGCTGCCCTTGAGTTCTCAGACTGGTCTCTGGATGTCAGCTTTTATAGTGTTGCTATCAACATGGGGGGCAGCACGGTGGCACAGTGGTTAGCACTGCTGCCTCACAGTGTCAGAGATCTGGGTTCAATTCCTGGCTTGGGTCACTGGCTGTGCGGAGTCTGCGCGTTCTCCCCGTGTCTGCGTGGGTTTCCTCTGGGTCTGCTTTCCTCCCATGGTCCAAAAGATATGCTGGCTGGGTGCATTGGCCATGCTAAATTCTCCCTCAGTCTACCTGAACAGGCGCCAGAGTGTGGCAACTAGGGGATTTTCACAGTAGCTTAATTGCAATGTTAATGTAAGCCTACTTGTGATACTAATAAATATCAGACCAGTTGTAGCCAACATCGAGTTCCTCTGGGCATTCACCTTCTGGAGAGATTAAACAACGTGGAACCCATGCACTGTTAGGAAAATCTAGAATGCAGCATTGATAAAGGACTTAATTGCCTTTTTAATTGGTAAAATTGGTTTCCTGACTGATACAAGGGGGAACCCACTGGTCTGGGAACCTGCCACAGCGCAAGCGAGAAGAAGGCGGGCTGATGTTAGGATCCCAACTCAATGTGCCTCTCCTTGCTTAGGAAAATTACATCCGTGAAATCAGATAGAGAATTAGACTTGTGGATTCAGTGGGTGTTGAGTAACATATCTACCGTGCTCCAATTGGAACTGGACCTATATCATCAAAGATCAATTTTGTGATCTGGGTTCTATTCCATTACCTTTGATCATGATCAACACATTGTCAGCCTCCACAGGCAGGTCTCTGCTTTCTATCAACTAAGGGTTAATTTATTTCCATGATGTGATCAAGATAACAAAGTTAACAAATCACTCTCATTATGCTGGGATTTAACCCCCCTCACTCCTATATCACGGGATGCCTTCTGTGCAGTTCTGCCTTTTTACCTTGGCAAAACAAAAACATCTGATGGATCATATATTTCAGGCTAAACTACCTGGTTGTATTGACGTTTAGAGAGAAAAAAAATACAGCAGATAAAAATGAACAGCCTGAAATTTGAATTCATTTTTGAAACCAACATGACAAAACCATTTGAATGCTTAGAGTCTAATTGAGTCTATTTGACCTCCCTGTGTGGTGCAAACCTTTTCTCCACATAATTCTATCTCACTATTGTGAAGTAAAAGAAATATATTTATTTATATAGCATCTTTCATGACTTCATGGTGTTTCAAAGCGTTTTGCAGCCAATTGAGTAGTCTTGACGTGTAACATAGAAAGTGCAGCAGCCAACCAGTGCACAGAAGGACTCACAATCATTTTTAAAGTTGCAAAAATTCCAAAGGGAGGGACTTCGCAGGAAAATTATCAAAAAAATTGACACCAAGTCATATAAGAAGGTATTATGACAGGTGACAAAAAGATTGGTGAGAGAGGTATGGCGGCACGGTGGCACAGTGGTTAGCACTGCTGCCTCACAGCACCAGGGACCAGGGTTCGATTCCTGGCTTGGGTGACTGTGCGGAGTCTGCACGAGTCTCCCCGTGTCTGCGTGGGTTTCCTCTGGGTGCTCCGGTTTTCTCCTACAGTCTTAAAGACGTGCTGGTTAGGTGCATCGGACAGGCGCCAGAGTGTGGTGCCTAGGGGATTTTCACAGTATCATTGCAATGTTAATATAAGCCTAATTGTGACAATAATAAAATAAAACTCAAACTCAGTAGATTTTAACGATCCTTTAAAGGATGAGAGAGAAATGAAGAGGGAAAGGTTGAGGAAAGGGACTTCAGAGTTTAGGATCTAGGCAAATGAATGTGCAGCCACTAATAGTGGAGAGGTGAAAATCACACATCCACAAGAGGCCGGAATTAGCATGAGTGATCTCAAAGAGCTATAGGGCTGGGGGAGGTTACAGAGATTGGGACAGGTGAGGTAATAAAGGAATTGGAAAACATGGAAAACCATTTTAAAATTGACGAGTTACTGGGTCAGGAGCCAATGTAGATCAGCAGGAACAAGGACAATGGGTGAACAGGACATGGTGTGAGTTGGAACATGGATAGCGGAGGTTTGGATGAACTCAAATTTATATTGGGTGCAGGATAGGAGATGGGCCAGGATATACTAGAATGAAAGGAGGAACATATTCTTTAAATTTTAATGTCCATTCTAGACAACAACTTCAAGAGAAGGGAAAATGTTTCAGAAACAGCAGGTATACATCCATTTATAAGTTCCAGTTCATTTGGTTGGCTACAGTTTTATATAAACAGATATAATGCAGAGATGTGATTGCTCTGCCACTTGTATAATTTTAAAGATTTTTTTCCTCATAGTGGATGCTTTTTTGGGTACCTATGTAATAAACGTTTAGAATGGGAATTAGGTTAATTGACCCCAATTACTTAATTCTTTTGCCATATCTTGGAAGACAATAATCAGAGGCAAGTGAGGGTGCAGTGCTTTGCTAGAACACTGGGTGGGATTTTTCTCCTCTCCGTGGCTTGTTTCGCGGTGGTGGGAGGCAGCATGCTGCTCACTGGTGGCAGGATCTTATGGTCCTTCCATTGTCAATGGGGTTTCCTGTTGAACACACACCTCACCACTGGGAAACCCGCAGTGGGGATGCGCCATTGGCAGGACCATATGATCTCGCTGGCGTGAACGACTGCAAGATTTTGGCAACTATGTACTGTTGTACATACTTTACAATACCTCTTTCAATTGCCTTTGGACAAAACCAGTTGTCTCTTATCCAACATCTGAATACGCATTCCTTCTACATTCTTTGTACAGCGGCTGTCTTCATGGAACTAAATTTCACCCAGAACCTCACTATAGAGATAGCTATCAAGGTAAACCTACCAACCTGAACTTTAATTTCAAAGCTCTTAGACTCCACCTCCAAGATTGCAGAGCCATGGAATGGTCCATGGTTATAGATAGCAAATAGACTATCTTAACTAATCTATACTACTGGGGTAAAGTTTTGACTTCATAGCCATGTGGTCATCTGGTCAAGCAGATCATTCACTTACTGAAGAACCCATTTTATTTTCATTACAAGGTTTTCAAGGCTACAATTCAAGAGATGGTGATGCAATGCTCATCAATCACCTGGATGGGTGTAGCCACAACAAGAAAGAAAGTCAACATAGAACACTTCACCACTTGTTCCTACCACTGGACTCATGGGCATGATTTTCCCAGAAAAATGTAAGTGCCAAATGGGTGGGAAAACGGGAGTTTTTCTGACTCGTTTTTTGGGCGAGCTTACTTTAATTAATTTCTAGCGCTCTGTGCACTACAACAGGCTGTCAGGCGATTTACACCAGTAGGGTGGTGGGGCCTAAACCCATCCGAGAGACTGGCATCAGAGTGCTGAGGGGGCCAGTGTGCATGCGCCAATCTTCCCAATCTCCTCTGTTGACATGTGCCTCATGCCCCAAAATTGCCGGTCTCCCAATTGCCGGCCCAGCCCCGCCCACCCCACACACGCCCCCTCCGATGGCCAGCCTCCTGATGGCCAGCCCTAGCCTCCGAGTGTTGGTCCCACCACCAGCCACCAGCCCCCAGCCCCCATTGCAGAGCTCCCCCCATTCATAGAATCCCTGTAGGGCAGAAGGAGGCCACTCAGCCCACCAAGACAGTGCTGACTATCTGACAAAGTGTCTTACCCTGGCCTTCTCCCCCACCCTATCCCCGTAATCCTGCACATTTACCATGGCTAGTCCATCTAACCGACACATCTTGGGATACTAAGGGGCAATTTATTATGGCCAGTCCATCTAACCTGCACATCTTTGGAGTGTGGGAGGAAACCGGAGCACCCGGAAGAAACTCACGCATACACAGAGAAAATGTGGAAACTTCACAGTCACCTGAGGCTGGAATAGAACTCAGGTCCCTGGTGCTGTGAGGTAGCAGTGCTAACCACTGTGCCGCCCACCCCTCTTACTTCCCCCTACCACCCTGTCTGGCAGTGCCCATCAGACCCAGCCCCTTTGGCACTGCTTGGTGCTTGCTGGGCACTGCTAGTGTGCCGGGCTGGCAGTGGCAGGGTGCCCAGTGGGCCGTGCCAGGTTGGCACTGCCCAAGCAGCACCCCACTGCCCCCAACCTCCTGGGGGCCTCAAAGACCTCTGGTCCCACCAGCGAGGCCATAACGCCTGATCCCCATTGCTGGCGACCAAACATGATCCCCGCTAGTGTGGACCTTCAACGGCGGGGTCAGAAACATTAACAATTCCGGCCAATACCGTCCCAGGCTTGCTAATTAGATTCAAATCAGCTTTTGAATATTGTGATCAGCCTCGCGCTGTTCCCCGGTGCAAGGCTGATTACGTGGAAAAAAATAGTCCAAAAACATCACGACCGGCTGGACTCTGGTTGTGATTCCCGTTTTTGGCCACCCACTGACATTTCCTGCCCACTGCCTACTCGAGCAGCACAGCGGGTCAGGAAAATTGCGCCCAATATCTACCCCATTCACCAATAGAACAGAGTGATGCAACAGCTCATCAATCCTTCCTCAATAATTGTATCTGCCATTCCACCATCAAGAACAAAAAAAGGTAATGATGCTGTGAAAACATCACTACCTCAAGTTCTGCTCCAAGTCACACACGCTCCAGATTGCATGTATTTTACTGTTCCTTCATCATTGCTGAATCAAGATCCTGGAATTTCCTACCTAACCTGAAGGTAGGTAGGTGTATTATTCCCACAGGAACTGCAGAAGTTCAAGGGTAATCCCACCATCACCTTCACAGAGTAAAGAACAGTGGGCAATAAATGGCAACTTGCCAGGGTTATCTACATCCTGAAAACAAGAAGCCATAAACACAATGGGAACATCCTCTCATAATCATAGTGTTGTGGTTATTTCCCAATTGTTCTCCTATTTTCATATCAGTTATTTTTCCCACTTCATATCAAATTAAATTAAACACTGCTTTTTCCCTGTTGAAAAATGCTGATGCAGAAAGTGGTCCAAAAAGCACTCTTCATGCCAAAGACATTGCCATTATCCTGGTCTGTCTTGTACTGACAGGGAAAAACATACACATTGTTGCTAGTCAGCAATGTAGGCTGAAAATGAGAAGCAAACAGGCACATAAAAGCAGAAAGTATATTAACTCTCTTCCACCACATGCTGGACACATCACAGTGATCTGTTGGACACCTCTCTCATGCCTGTAGAAAGTTTGGGTTGAACATCAGTATCAAGGTGACAAATGTCATGGTCCAGGATTTTGCCATACCACCATATATCAGCATTGACAGTGTGACGCTGGAGGTTGTTGATAGCTTCACATATCTATGCTCCACAATCACCAGCAATCTGTCACTTGATGCTGAAATGAGCACACAGGGGATTTTCACAGTAACTTCATTGCAGTGTTAGTGTAAGCCTACTTGTGACACTAATAAATAAACTTAAACATCATAAAAGCTTCAGTTGTTATGTCCAAGCTGAGTAAGAGAGTGTGGAACAACAGCAACCTGACTGAGAACACAAAACTGCGAGTTAACAAAACCTTGGTCCTCTGTGCACTCCTCTACAGTGGTGAGACTGCTAGGCTAAACAGTTTCCACCTTTGCTGTATCAGACATACTGTTAGTATCGCCTGCAGGACAAAGTCACTACCGCAAGAGGTCCTGAAGTGTGCCATCAGCGTACACTTATTGCTAAGACAATGACATCTGTGCTGGCTCAGCCATGTTTAATGGATGGATGAAAGCCATATACACAAAGACCTTCTGCCTGGTAAATGCCACTTGATCATGGTTCTTGGGCATCTATACGTCCAATAAGGAACACCTGAATCGAGATACGAAGGTGGTGGATATTGATACTGACAACGGTGAGACATTCGCTGCCGGCAAATGACCTCTGAAGGCTGACTGTTTGGAAGGGCATAGGAAAAAACAAGCAGAAATGAAAAACTCAGCAGGCTGAGAAGCGGGCTGAGGGAAAACAGAAGCCAGTGAAACATGTACCTTCTCAGCCCACTGTCCTACTGTGCAGCAAATTAAGCAGAGATTGAAATGCCAGAGTGAGGCTCCTGAGCTACACCAGGTGCAGCTTAACACAGAATCAACCCCCAAAGAGCAAACTCCATCGTCTCATGAGAAAGTCTCATGAGACAGAAAGTTGCCATCACTAAGTCTATCTTGAGCTTGGTAAAATTTCCCAATATTACTGCCTTGTGCTAACATGAACTCTCTACAGATTTCCCCCTCCATCTCATCTTCGCTATTCGGTGGACTTTAATGTGACCATTTCCCTTTGAGATCCTTCAAAGGGTGGCAAGGTGGCACAGTGGTTAGCACTGCTCCTTCACAGCACCAGGGACCCGGGTTTGATTCTAGCCTCGGGTGTCTGTCTGTATGGAGTTTGCACATTCTCCCTGTATCTGCATGCGTTCACTTCGGGTGCTCTGGTTTTATTCTCACTGTCCAAAAATGTACAAGTCAGTTTGATTGGCCATGCTAAATTGGCCTTTAGTGTCAGGGGAATCACAGGGCAAATACATAGGTTTACGGGCATAGGGCTTGGGTGGGATTGATGTCCATGCAGGCTCGATGGGCCAAATGGCCTCCTTCTGCACTGTCGGGATTCTATGGTTCTAACATTGGGCAGAATTTTGTGGAGCCCGCTGGAGCAGGCAAAATGGTGGGCCGGTTTGGAGAATCGCATTGGAGGCCATGCATTGGAATTCTGGTGGTGGGAAAATAGCTCTGTGTTATGTCAACGGTGGGAGGGTAGGCAAACGGGAAACTTGTCTGTTATCTGCAGAAGCCTCATATGCAGAGGAGTGACAACATCAGCTGGAGGAAGAAGAGCGGTTAGAAACCACTTCTGATGAGGACAGAGAAGTGGAGAGTTACATGGAAAGTGAGCCAGATTAGTGGGCTGCTGTTGATCTATGCGCTACAGAAATTCATATATTTATCCCTCAATCAATGTAATTTAGAATAGATTATCTGATCCGTGGGCGGCACGGTAGCACAGTGGTTAGCACTGCTGCTTCACAGCTCCAGGGTCCCGGGTTCGATTCCCGGCTTGGGTCACTGTCTGTGTGGAGTTTGCACATTCTCCTTGTGTCTGCATGGGTTTCCTCCGGGGTGCTCCGGTTTCCTCCCACAGTCCAAAGATGTGTGGGTTAGGTTGATTGGCCAGGTTAAAAATTGCCCCTTAGAGTCCTGAGATGCGTAGGTTAGAGGGATTAGTGGGCAAATATGTGGGGGTAGGGCCTGGGTGGGATTGTGGTCGGTACAGACTCGATGGGCCGAATGGCCTCCTTCTGCACTGTAGGATTTCTATGATTATTTCATGATATTTGTGGAAGTGTAAGTAAATTGGTGGCCGCATTTGTCTACACTACATCACTTCAAAATAGGGCAGGCACTTTGTGATACACTTTGGGATATCCTGAGGTTGTGAAAGGTGCTCTATAAATGCAAATCATTTCTTCAAGAGTCTAATATATTTGCATAAAGAATGAGGTGCATGCATCATTAACAACAGAGATACAAAATGTTAGTCAGTTCACAGTGAATTACTTTGAAAGCCCTTCCAGGTTCCGCAGCTTCCCAAGCTCGTTTCATCGCAAGGATTTCATCCTGTCGTTCAGTATCTTTCTTGATCTCAGCGCAGTCACTTTCACCATAGTCAGTGACATAGTGAAGAGTAAAGTGAGGCTTTGTGATATCAATCTGCTGCACCTGAAAAACAAAAAAAAAACCCAATAGTGTGCATTTCAGTTAATCACATCAAATATTGCACCATATCTCTCTTAAACATTAGGAAATAGTCTAAAAGTTGAAACAAGAATAATAAATGGAAAGATGACTATCTCCACTGCTAATGAAGACTTTTTAATGTAGTCACTGTGGTAGTGTAGAGAAACCTGCCAGCAAGTTTCAGCACAGCAATGAGTGCATCAGAGCTGATGATGAATCATAGAATCCTACAGTGCAGAAGGAGGCCATTCGGCCCACCAAGTCTGCACCGACCACAATCCCACCCAGGCCCTATCCCCGTAACCTCATGCATTTAACCTAGCTAGTCCCCCTGACAATAAGGGTCAATTTAGCATGGCCAATCCACCTAACCCGCACATCTTTGGACTGTGGGACGAAACCGGAGCACTGGGAGGAAACCCACATAGACATGGGGAGAATGGGCAGACTCCACACGGACAGTAACCCAAGCCGGAAATCGAACCTGGGTCCCTGGCGCTGTGAGGCAGCAGTGCTAAGCACTGTTCCACTGTGCCGCCCTATCATTGACCTGATAACTCTGTTTTTCCCTCCACGATGCTGCTAGACCTGTTGAGCATTTCCAAAGTTTTCTGTTTTAATTTCAGATTTTTAGCATCTGCTGTATTTTGCTTTTGTAAAACTTATCAGTATTTGCCATTACATGGCAACTTATAAAGAGATAGCCAATAAAAGCCCACAAACACCATTCATGCTCTGTACCCATGCAGTTCAGTCTTGCCTGTCAAAAACATATTCATTACCCTATACTCCAGCATAAATCTTAGCTCCTGTCCTTTGATGTTCTATTGTGACTTCTTGTGCATATATGTCACTCCTCATCAGTGGAAAATTCTTCAGACAGACTTGGTCTCACACTCTGGGATTCATTTGGGCAGCACGGTGGCACAATGGTTAGCACTGCTGTCTCACAGTGCCAGGAACCTGGGTTCAATTCCGGCCTTGGGTGACTTTGGTGTGGAGTTTGCATGTTTTCCCCATGTCTGTGTGGGTTTTCTCTGGGTGCTTCAGTTTCCTCGCACACTCAAAAGATGTACAGATTAGGTGGGTTGGCCTTACTAAATTGTCCTTCAGTGTCCAAAGATGTGTAGGTTGGAGGATTAGTGGGGTAAATGCATGGGGTTATGGAGATAGGGCAAGTGGTGGGCCTGGCTAAGATCCTCTGTCGAATAGTTGGTGTAGACCTGATGGGCCAAATGGCCTCGTTCTGCACTGTAGGGATTCCATGATTCTTTGCGATAACTTTCTCCTTACCTTTAAAAGCTTTCTCAAAACACATTTCTTCCAACCAGAATTTTCTAATTATCCTGCTACTATTTACTATTTGTTGTCCAAAGATATTAAAGGAAATGGAGAAAAGCCAAGGCTATAGGGAGCTTGGTCCCAGAACAGCCTATTGTTGTTCCTGTGTTCCTGGATTTTCCAATAATTTCTGTTTCCATTGCTTCCCAAGGTAGCTAATCGTCATATTTACTACTTCCCTGCTGAAATTTGAGCACCAAAATTTGGGTTGACACTTCAATGCAGTACTGAGGATCACTGCACCACTGGAGATGCTGCCTTTCAGATGATGCCTCACCTGCCCTCTCAGATAGAGGCAAAACATCCTTCAGCATTATTTTGATGAATGGCGGGGCAGATCTTTTTGATTTTTTGGCCAATATTTGTCCTTCAAACAATTATCTGCTTATTATCACATTGTTCTCTGTGGGAGTTTGCTGTGAGCAAACTGTGTGATCTCCATTAGAACTTCAAAAACTTCATTGGCTGTAAAGTGCTTTGGAACATCCTGAAGTCATGAACGACACTATGGCCGGTGTCTTACAACCTTGCTTGGGCAAGGTTCGTAAAATCCCACCTGAGACTAACGGAGAATTCTGTTCTGTGAGCTGCGCCCGCCCCGGCCTATGCATATAAAAATTCTTTGTACTTTCAGAGTTTTTCATTCTGAAATGTACTGAAATTAGTGGATTTTTAAAAATTCAGTTCCATGGGATGTGGGGATCACTGGCTGAGGCCAGCACTTATTGCCCATCCTTAACTGCCCACCATTTCAAATGGCCATTGAGAGTCAACCACATTGCTGTGAGTCTGGAGTGACATGTTGGCCAGACCAGGTAAGGATGGGAGATTTCCTTCCCTAAAGGACATGAGTGAACCAGATGGGTTTTTATGACATTCGTTTCATGGTCATCATTAGACTTTTAATTCCAGATATTTTATTGAATTCAAATTTCACCATCTGCCGTGGTGGGATTTTGAACCCAGTTCCCCAGAACATTATCCTGAGTCTCTGGGTTGCTAGTCCAGTGATATTATCACGACGCCACTGCTTCCCCTTGTTCATTCCACAAACCAAAAAATGTACCAGAATCTCTGGCTTGGTTGATGCGCTTTTCTCCTTTCCTTTGTCCTTATCAGCTCCCTTTCCTTTCCTGCTATGTTTGGCTGCTGTTGAGGGCTTTGACTCTTCAGTTTCAGGAAAAGCGGGATCGATAGTCCTCCCTTAACAAACAAGATATAAACATGACAACAAGATGACATTGTGGACTTTGTATATTTTCAGCTTATTGTTTGGAGAGGCACCATTTATTGAGAATGGGATTCTCAAATACACAATGAAACAATAATCTACCGAAATTCATTATTCAGAACAAATATTTTCTATATTTCTACCTATACAGTCATCACTTGGAGACTTAAACCATATAGATTGGCTGAGATCTTGGCAATTATGCTGGGTTGAGTCTGGAGGAGAACCTTGTCGCTTGTCCAGCTGCTTCCACCTCAACAAGTCCCTTGAATGCTGGCAGGAGCTGGGGATGGGAAGGGATCCCAGATACCTAATCTGAAGGATAATCTGTCCCCAAAAGCCCCCTTAAAAAATGGGATAACTTAAAACAAATTAAGTTATTTCCCTTATCCTTAAGGGTCCAAACACTGAACCCAGCTAGACTCTTAGGGCGGGATTTTCTGGCTACGCTCGCCCCAAAACTGGAAAATTCCGCCCGCAGTCAACGGACCTTTGCATGGTTCTGTCCCACCCGCTACGATTCCCGTGGCGGGCAGCATGGAAAAATTCCCCCCCAGGTTCTGAAGTCATGCTGGGCTCGAAACGTTCTGCCAGACCTGCTGAGTTTTTCTGTCATTTGCTATTTTTATTCCTGGGCAGATTCTGATTGGGAATTACTATTCGTTAGTGGAATGAAAAACTACTTAAGGTTTCACTTCAGTTTTTGAGATGGCTGAGTAGCACAGTTGACTTTGTTAAAGGTTTAAAATACAAAACTAACTGATTAAATAAAAATAGGTAAGTGGATAATCTAAACACTTTCTAGGATTTTCTGCATCCCCTGTGGCATGTTTTGCAGCAGCAGAGGTGGCCCACCATTGGCCAGCAGCAAGATCTTCTGGTCCTGAGTTTCCTGTTGTATGCCAAGAAACCCGCGACGGAGGTTCGTCATCGTTGGGACTGGAAGATCATGCCGGTGGGAATGGCTGGAAAATTCTGGCTGGTATGTGTAACTCTAAGGCCTGGATTGGTTTGAAATGAGCGACTACCAGCTGCTATGGTTAAAATAGTCCCAAATAGTCCAGGAATTCCTTACCTCAGGGACCTAACTCTGAGGCCCTAAACCAGTCCAGTGCATTATTGAGGAATTACTCAGTTAATGGCAGGGCGTTGGGGAGAGTTACAGAACAAAGAGATCTAGGGGTATAGGTTCATAGCTCCTTGAAGGTGGAGTCACAGGTCAACAGAGTGGTGAAGAAGGCATTCAGTATGCTTTGTTTCATTGGTCAGAACATTGAATACAGGAGTTGGGATGTCATGTTGAAGTTGTACAAGACATTAGTAAGGCTACACTTGGAATACTGTGTACAGTTCTAGTCACCGTATTACAGAAAATATATTATTAAACTAGAAAGCGTGCAGAAAAGATTTACTAGGATGCTACCAAGACTTGATGGTTTGAGTTATAAGGAGAGGCTGGATAGACTGGGACATTTTTCCCTGGAGCGTAGGAGGCTTAGGGGTGAAATTATAGAGGTCTATAAAATAATGAGGGGCATTGATAAGGTAGATACTCAACATCTTTTCCCAAAGGTAGAGGAGTCTAAAACTAGAATGCATAGGTTTAAGGTGAGAGGAGAGAGATACAAAAGGGTCCAGAGGGGCAATTTTTTCACACAGGGTGGTGAGTGTCTGGAACCAGCTGCCGGAGGTAGTAGTAGAGGCAGGTACAATTTTATCTTTTAAAAAGCATTTAGACAGTTACATGGGTAAAATGGGATAGAGGGATATGGGCCAAATGTGGGCAATTGGGACTAACTTAGTGGTTAAAAAAAAGGGCGGAATGCCGAAGAGCCTGTTTCCATGCTGCAAACCTCTATGACTCTATGACATGATTACTCCATTCCTGTTTATGGATGCTTCCTGTGTGCCATTTAGCTGCTCCATTTCCTACATTACAACAGTGATTATGTTCAAAAGTACTTCATTGGCGGTAAAGCACTTTTGGACATCCTGAGGTCTTGAAAGGTCTACTTAAATGCAAGTTCTTTCTTTCTGCATACGAGGGGGGAAAGAAGGTGAAAGACTCACAGTCAATCCCAGCCACACATGTTGCATCAACCCTTCGCCAAATCACAGAACCTCCTCAGAGAAATGAAAAATAGACTAAAACCCTTTGACCAATTTGGGGCAAAGTTCTGGGAAGCTTCCCTCTAAGCTCCGCAGGCAATTAAGCACATTCCAGCAGAATATGGCAGCCAATAATCCCAGATCCAAATTACCTGTTTGAAATGTTACATTAGGTCTATCAATTTTATTTTAAAATAAATGCTTTGGCAGTGAGCTGCAGTAATAATGTAGCCATGGTGTTCGATCAGAAACTTGATAGAAATGGCAAATTCAGACCCTAGATGGCACTACAGCTTAAGTAAAACAAAACCCAAGAGCGATCAAGTTGTTAAAATAAGTCACTTCAATTAAATACCGATTCAATTTAAAGTGGATCTGAATTGTATCATTACGAGCAGAAAAGATAGATGGCCTACTTTGGAGGGCTTCATTTCTTTGAAGTGCCGAGAGTTATCCAATCATCGGAACAGTCCAGCCCAGTTTGATCAATTTCAAGAAACAAAATCGGAACACCTCCTTGGAATTGCTCCAGCTCCACCAGAGTTAGTTCTCCATTTGTTAGTGTGAACCACTCGGAAAACAATGGACTGAGGGATCCTGAGGTTGAGGAAGACTGGGAAGTGGGATCTGGGTGGGAGTTTAATGTAGTCCACAGGGATGCAGGGCTAGGTGGCGGAGAGGTGGTGGGTAGGGTGTAGTGGTCAGGTACTTGAAATGGACCAGTGATTTGGAAACAATAGAAGAGAGGTTTTAAAGTTTAATTTTTAAAAGAAGTTTAAAGCTTATTTATTGGTGTCACAAGTAGGCTTACATTAACACTGCAATGAAGTTACTGTGAAAATCCCCCAGTTGCCACACTCCGGTGCCTGGACGGGTACACTGAGGGAGAATTTAGCATGGCCAATGCATCTAACTAGCACATCTTTTGGATTGTGGGAAGAAACCGGAGCAACCAGAGGAATCCCACGCAGGCATGGGGAGAACATGCAGACTCCACACACACAGTGACCCAAGCCGTGAATCAAACCTGGGTCCCTGGTGCTGTGAGGTAGCAGTGCTAATCACAGTGCCACCGTGCTACCCATACCACGGACAACTGGAGGGAGAAGAGTTTGAGGAATATTGGGAGTCGTCGTGTTATAGCACTGTTGTTGGGATTGAGTCTTGTGGCAGTTTGTCTGAACTGATCAAAGTAGGCCCAAAGAAGTGCCTTTGGCCTCTTTTCAGCCATTATGTATACCACACCACTAATATCTTTGTGAACAAATGCAAAAAGAACTCAGCTGCCATAATTTACAGAAGTCATGTTAAAAATTCTAATTTATCAGAACACAGACAAGTAAATTACGCCTGTCTGTTTCTGGGATGAATTGCTTCAATGTTCCAAAGCTGTTGAGTCAAATTGTTTCAACTGGAAATCACTGGAAGTAAGGACAGATGGATTTGTTCCATTTATATTGTTTCTCACAGCTGCTACACTTGTAATTGAGGAGCAAAAATGCAAGCTAGTTGCTTTTCCCTCCTAACTCTGCCTTGGTCTCTGGTGCAATCATCAGAATAGTCAGGAAATTACATTGGAGGCAGGAACAGACAAAAAAAGAGCCGCCAGAGATTTTGTAACAACA
This sequence comes from Mustelus asterias, assembly GCF_964213995.1. NCBI lineage: Eukaryota > Metazoa > Chordata > Chondrichthyes > Carcharhiniformes > Triakidae > Mustelus > Mustelus asterias. Next base: position 85,207,657 of record NC_135815.1, on the reverse strand, counting down.
ACTTTCATTCATATAGTGGCTAGAATGTAGTAAAACATCCCAAGGTGCTTTACACGAGCTTTATCAGAGAAGAATTTAATACAAAGTCACATCAAGCTGTATTAGAAATGGTGACTAAAAGCTTGATCAAAAAAGTAGGAGGAGAGAAAGGAGAGGTTAAGGGAAGGAATTCTAAAGGTATAGCTGCCAATGATGGGATGAAGGAAGTCAGCGATTCACAAGAGACCTGAATTAGATGAAAGCCATGTTCCTGGAGGGTTTCAGGGCTGGAGGAGGTTACAGACATGGGAAGGGACAGGATTTGAATACAATATACAAATTGTTTTAAATCAAGGCTGCGTTCCAGTATAAATCAGCAACCAGTGTGGTAATGGGTAAGCAGGATTTGGTGCGGTTTAGGATATAGGCAGCAGAGGTTTGAATGAACTGAGGGTGGGATAGGGATGGCTGACCTGAAGAGTGTGCAATTTGTCTTCGTTAGTCCTAGTCTTTCCCACCTCATTAGCCCTCTCCCCTCTGATCCCCCTTTCTTGCCCATCATCTGTTGTGCTTCTCCTGGTGGTACTATAATGCCTATGCTCTTTAATCCATTGTGATCCATTTTTAGTGTAGTAAGTATTTTAACCAACATACTGTCAGCAGCCAGAGACAAATGAACAGTCAGAAGAAAACTGGGTCTTATTGTAGGACAAAGGGTTGAGGTAGATGCATAGCTAAAGACAGAAAAAGTAGGGCAAGCACAGGGTGTACAATAAGCTCAAAACAGCAGATGGGAAATTGCAGGGGCGCACGTAGAGACCAATAAGTGAACAGCAGATGATGATGAAGGAGGGCATGTGGGTTTTGAAATACAATCATTCCTAATGTCCTATCTGGCTTGCTATAGTTAGGTGACCTCTGCCATGAGGCACAGGGTTGGGGGAAGCCATGTTACATTCAGTTCAATAAAAATATTGTACTAGAAGCACTGTAGTATTCAGGGTTCATAATATGTTGTCAGAAGTGCAGCTGTGATTGAGTTTTAAAAAGCTGATGAGAAGCCACAGCTACTAAAAAAGAACACAAAAATGTTCAGAGCTGCTAAAAAGCCACTGACAACGAAAAGCATGCTCAAACTGAAGGCTGTAAGAAAATCAATGGGTGAGGCAAGAAAATGGCTGTAATTTTTCCTCTCCTCGCTCCTGTCAAAATGGAAGGTGATATGCGATAAAAGCAGCAGTTTTTTCCATTTGTAATGTGAAACTATGATATTGCAACAGATTTACTTAACAAGCCAGGCTGATATGAGTAGCATCACATTTAACATTGCTGGGGAGAAACTGCTACAAATTTTATTCCATCCTAAATCTCTCAGAAGAACAGAGAAAACAGAAACAGAGATTTTGAAAGCCTCGAAGGCACACTTTGAACCCCAAGTGAATGTAACTTATGAATCATAAGTATTCAACATTAAAGCTCAAGGTGAAAATTGATCAGTATGTGTCTCAGTAATACACCTTGCAGAATCTTGTGAACTCGGGCAGTTAAAAGATGATCTCATTAAAGATAGACTTGTCTTAGGCATAAGAAATCCTGCAATGAGAGCAAGTCTACTGTGAGAGGAGAAACTTACTCTCAAGAAAGCGACAGACATGTGCAGCTGTGCAGAGGTTGTAAAACATCAGCTCGAGCACATGTATGGCAGAGAAGATCAGTAGTGTTATAATTCTGATAGACATTCCAGGTCAAAAAAGCAGAACAATCACGGACAAAAGGCAGGATGAAAATATTGCAAAGGACACAATGCAAAGGATTGTGTAGCATGGAAAAGCAGTGTTTTAACTGCAAGAAACCGAATCATTTCACACACAAGTGTTTGGTTAGAAAGAAGCAAAACAAGACCACAGAGATGGCCATTGGAGAGATATCAGCAGAAGAGTTTAATGTAGCACTGGGCACCATACAGCTGGTTGGTTCCGTCAAATCTATAGGTATACATGGTTTGTGACTGCAGAAGGGGAGCATCAAGTAAACATAAAGGGTGGGATTTTATGGCCTCGCTCGTCCCGAAACCATAAAATCCCGTCCAAGGTCAATGGACCTTTCCATGTTCTGTTCCTCACCCGCTGTGATTCCTGTCGCGGGCAGGACAGTAAATTTCCGGCTTAGATGTCGGATAGACACTGATGTGTCTTGCAACATCATGACCTTCACAGGCCTGTACAAAGTGGCTTAACATAATGATCCAAAAATGAAGCCTTCGAAAGCAAGATTGAGGACACATGATGGCACAATACTCATACCGAGAGGACAAATCAGTCTGACAGCCCAATGCAATGGCAAGAATGAAGATCTGGCTTTCCAGATCTTAGATAGTACGTAAAAGCCATTCATCTCAGCTGGAACAAGTTTAAAGCTTGGACTGGTAATGCTAAATGTGCCAAAAGTGATTTACAACATGTCATAGCGTTGACCACTGAATAGATCCCAGAGGACTACAAAGATGTGGTTACAGAGTTTGAATGTCTACCTGGTGAATGTCATCTTGAAGTGACTGAGAATGCAAGACCAATTTAGCAAATTGCCAAGAAGACTTCCAGCTTTCCTTAAGAGAAGACCAAATAAGAAAATAGAAAAGCTGGAAAAGGAGGGAGTAATCAACAAAGTGGCAACTTCTACAGACTGGATTGGCAGCAGTGAAGCAACCTGGAAAGCTGAGAGTATGCACAGAACCAAAGGATCTCAATGAAGGTTTAAAGAGATTTCACTGCTCCATGCTAATCAAAGGAATTTTAACCCAACTTGCCAAGACAAAGATCTTTACCCTGATGGATGTAAAGGCTGGTTATAAGTGAAGCTGGACTTCGTTCAGAATCACATGAATTCGGGCAATTAAACAATGATCTCATTAAAGATAAAATTGTCTTAGGCATAAGAAATCCTGTAATAAGAGTAAGTCTACTGAGAGAGGAGAAATTTACTCTCCAGATAATTGCACATGACATTTGGCATTTCTACAGCTCTAGAAGAGTATCAATGTAGACAGCATGAGATAGCCCGTGATCTTCTCGGAGTGAAAGTTAGAGTGGATGATTTACTAGTCTATGAATGTGAAGATGCAATGAAATAAGCCATAGCTGACCACAATCAGAATGTAGTGCGACTGCTGGAGAGAGCTTGCCAGACGAACCTGAAGCTAAACAGGAAAAAGTTGCAACTAAAATTCAATTCAATTATATAAGTCTCGGGAGGTGCTGGCCTTGAGGTATTATCGCTAGACTAGTAATCCAGAAACTCAGCGAATGTTCTGGGGACCCGGTTCGAATCACATCACGGCAGATGGTGGAATTTGAATTTAATAAAAATTGTCTAGAATTAAGAATTTACTGTTGACCAAGAAATCATTGTCGATTGTCGGAGAAACCCATCTCATTCACTAATATCTTTTAGGGAAGGAAATCTACCGTCCTTACCTGGTCTGGCCTACATGTGACTCCAGAGCCACAGCAATGTGGTTGACTCTCAACTGCCCTCGGGTAACTAGGGATGGGCAATAAGTGCTGGCCAGCCAGCGATATGCATGTCCCATGAATTAATAAAAAAACGTACCGACAGCAAAAGGCCTTTGCACGGAACCTGACAAGGTGCGAGATGTAGCAGCGATGTACTGGCCAACAGATGTGAAAACAAGTGCAAATATTTGTTGGATTCATAAAGTACCTAGCAAAACTTTTGCCTAATTTGTCATCAGTGTGAACTATTACATGAGTTCACTGGCAAGGATGTGCAGTGGTATTGGGGAGCAGAACAGGATGCAGCATTCACTAAAATCAAACAACCAGTGATGACAACACCAATGCTGAAGTATTGTGATATCAATGATGAAGTTACCTTGCAGTGTGACACTAGCGAGATAGGTTTCAGAGCAACCTTAATGCAGCAAGATAAAACAGTTGCATTTGCATCCAGGGTGTTGACACACTGAATGAGACTACACTCAGAACAAGAAAGAGTGCTAGGCTATTGGTTTTGCTTACAAGCATTTTCATCAAATCTTGGTTGGGAGAAACAAAGTAACAGTGCAGTCCAATTACAAGTCACTTCAAACATTTTTCTCAAACTGCAAATATCTGCTTCAAAGCGACCCCAAAGAATGTTACTTTGTTTACAGAGCTATCAACTGGATGTGACATACAAGCAGGGGAAACAGATGCAAATCACTCACATGCTGTCAAGAACAGCGCTGCTAATGGGGGAAGTTGAGGATGTTAAAACAGAATGTGACATATTCCAGGTTCAATGTGAAGCAGCAGATCGACCTGCTCTGGAAATTGATAACCCTGCAGGGTCATTGAATCTAACAGACAAGCACATGCTCGAATTAGGCGAACTACCCAACGAGTTGCAACTCAACGCTTCAAGTGCTTCCAAAACTAGTGATGAAAGGATGGCCTGAGAGCATCAAGGACACATCTGCGGTCACAAGAGTATACTGGGCATAAAGAGATGCATTGACAGACCAAGAAGGCATTTTTTACAAAGGAGATAGAGTCATTATCCGTAAGGAGATGAGAGATGCTGAAGCACATCCATACAAGTCATCAAGAAATTGAATTGAGTCTGAGAAAGGCAAGAGAAGTGCTCTACTGGTCAAACATGGGCAATGAAGATAATGGCCAAATCAGCTACTGCGGTGCTAAACAAGCTAGCAAGTCACTAATAACACATGGTATCGCAGACAGACCATGGATGAAACTGGCCATCAGCAGCAACTGATCATCTTGTCATCGTGGACTATTCTGACTACAGCGAGTTGAACCAGTTGACTTCAACAACAATCGATGAGGTAGTGGAACACCTGAAAGTCGTTACTGCATTCGAGACATTGTGATGAGTGACAATGGCCCCCAGTTCACCAGTCATTTCAGCTGTTTCACAAAGGATTGGAAAATTCAACACCAGACACCATCTCCACACTAAGCCCAGTCAAATGGAAAGGCTGAGGCGGCAGTGAAAATCACCAAAGGAATCATCAGGAAATCAAGCAAATCTAGCTCAGATGTATACAGGGTATTTCTCAAGTGGAGAAACACATCAACTGAAGGCATGGAAAGTAATCCAATTCAAAGACTAATGTCACTTCGCATCAAAACTAATCTTTCAATATCAAAAAAAACAACGGAACCATGAGTAGTAACAGGTGTGAGTGAAAAAAGTCAAGGTGAAATGGCAAAAAGCCAAATTTCATTTTGACAAGACTGTCAAATCATTGTCAGAGTTGAGCATTGGACAGCCAGTCATGGTACAAGACTTCAATGGTCTCAATAGGAGTCAGCTCATATGGCAACTTTGAACATGCACAGAGCAGTTGTCAGCTCAGTCATACATGGTGGAAATGAAAGAACAAATGTACTGGTATACACAAACAACTAGAGAAGCTGTTCCTTCACTGCAGGCGCCCGATCAGGAAAATGGGATCTTGTCATCTGTGCAGAATTATTGAATGACCATCACTCCCAGAGGTCCACTGACCCCAACAATGGAAATGGGACATCTGCAACAGTTACCATGGCAACAACAAGTTCCTAGAGAAGGAAGATCACCCAAATGAACAGCCAATGACAATGCACACATTAAGAGACCTAAATGATTTAACGACTACATATGCAACACATGTACAGCGGCTGATGAGAATAATGAAGAGTTTGGTAATGCATGGGAACTGTTGTGCAAAAGTGGGCAATTTGGGTAACACTCTGTTACACATGCATGCAAATCTGCCTTTTGTTTATTATGAAAAGGGGGATGTGTAGGTTTTGGAATGCAATCATTACTACATTGTCTATCTGGCTTACCATAGTCATGTGACTTCAACCATGCGGCACAGGGTTGGGGAGACCAATGTTCGATTCAGTTCAATAAAGACGTTGTATTGGAAGCAATGTAGTCTTTGAACCCATAACAGAGTCCACAGCAGACCAAGGCGAGCAAACATGGCAGATGTCAGGAGGTATGAATGGGGAAACGTTCAGGCCATGAAGCCTTAGGAATGAGATGAGGCAACAGTAATAGAAGAACTTGAGGTTGAGAACTGTCAGTGGAATATGAAAGGTGAGTAGCTTAAGTGGAGGCCAGGAATGGGGAAAGTATGCCAGGAGTGGCTGATACTTGGCCAAGAAGGGTGCTCTGGAGTAGCTTAGAGCTGAAGCGACAGATAAGGTGAGGGCAGGGCACTTCAGTGGGTGAGCTGAATAACAAGATGGAAAGGTGCCATGGCACCACCTTGTGACAGGAAAGCTGGAGCTGCAACATGAATGGTAAACAAGATTTTGCTATTTGAAAATATTGACATAGGATTTGCTAATATGAAACAAAAGGTATACAGGTAACGTGGAAAGATAAGAGTGCCCTTGAAGTTTTAACAAGTTATTGACAGGTGGCAGACCGACTCAAAAACAGCTTCTTCTCTGCTGCCATCAGACTTTTGAATGGACCTACGTGAGAATAAGTTGATCTTTCTCTACATCCTAGTAATACTAAATTCTGCACCCTCTCCTTTCCTTCTCTATGGACAGTATGTTTTGTCTGTATGGCACGCAAGAAACAATACTTTTCACTGTATACCAATACACGTGACAATAATAAATCAAATCAAATCAAAGATGTAGTTTCTACTTGTTATTGTGCTGTGAGAATTGCACTATCGCACTGTATGGCACACAGTCAAGAGAAGTCATACAGAACTCAAACTTGGTGTTCCGTGACACTTTGCTATACCATTTGTTCCAGTGAATGAGCAGAATGACAGTACCTGCAAGCTCAATGTTGTCAACATCCTTCTGGGATTCAGCAAAAGCTAATTCGCTTTCAGTTAGTGGCCAGCTTTTATGAAGAACTAACGCTTGGATAACGTATTTGTGAACCTGTGGGATACCAGATTGTTAATAAAACATGAATGATGAGGTATCTGACAGGGGTATTGGTTCCAAGCATTCTTGCACATATCCTCTTACTTATTACAAATTAACAAATTTTGCAAACTGCATTGAAACTTCAATGGGTTAGATGAGATTTGATTACATGACAATTGTTAGATTTATATTTCTTCTTTCATGCAAGATAGAACATAGAACAGTACAGCACAGAACAGGCCCTTCGGCCCACGATGTTGTGCTGAGCTTTATCTGAAACCAAGATCAAGCTATCCCACTCCCTATCATCCTGGTGTGCTCCATGTGCCTATCCAATGACCGCTTAAATGTTCCTAAAGTGTCTGACTCCACTATCACTGCAGGCAGTCCATTCCACACCCCAACCACTCTGAGTAAAGAACCTACCTCGGACATCCTTCCTAAATCTCCCACCATGAACACCTATAGTCATGCCCCCTTGTAATAGCTCCATCCACCCGAGGAAATAGTCTTTGAACGTTCACTCTATCTATCCCCTTCATCATTTTATAAACCTCTGTTAAGTCTCCCCTCAACCTCCTCCGCTCCAGCGAGAACAGCCCTAGCTCCCTCAACCTTTCCCCATAAGACCTACCCTCCAAACCAGGCAGCATCCTGGTAAATCTCCTCTGCACTCTTTCCAGCGCTTCCACATCCTTCTTATAGTGAAGTGACCAGAACTGCACACAATATTCCAAATGTGGTCTCACCAAGGTCCTGTACAGTTGCAGCATAACCCCACGGCTCTTAAACTCCAACCCCCTGTTAATAAAAGCTAACACACTATAGGCCTTCTTCACAGCTCTATCCACTTGAATGGCACCTTCAGAGATCTGTGGATATGGACCCCAAGATCTCTCTGTTCCTCCACAGTCTTCAGAACCCTACCTTTGACCCTGTAATCCACATTTAAATTAGTCCTACCAAAATGAATCACCTCACATTTATCAGGGTTAAACGCCATCTGCCATTTTTCAGCCCAGCTTTGCATCCTATCTATGTCTCTTTGCAGTTTACAACAGCCCTCCACCTCATCCACTACTCCACCAATCTTGGTGTCATCCGCAAATTTACTGATCCACCCTTCAGCCCCCTCCTCTAGGTCATTAATAAAAATCACAAAGAGGACCAAGCACTGATCCCTGTGGCACTCCGCTAGCAACCTGCCTCCAATCCGAAAATTTTCCATCCACCACCACCCTCTGTCTTCGATCAGATTGCCAGTTACCTATCCAATCGGCCAACTTTCCCTCTATCCCACACCTCCTTACTTTCATCGTAAGCCGACCATGGGGGACCTTATCAAACGCCTTACTAAAGTCAATGTGTATGACATCAACTATTCGACCTACAAAGGTTCCAATCAATATTTGGAAAGTTAAAGTCCCCCATGACAACTACCCTGTGACCCCCACACCTATCCATAATCGGCTTAGCAATTTCTTCCTCCACATCTCTATTACTATTTGGGGGCCTATAGTAAACTCCTAACAACGTGACCGCTCCTTTCCTATTTCTAACTTCAGCCCATATTACCTCAGTATGCAGATCCCCCTCGAAGTGCCTTTCCGCAGCCATTAAACTATCCTTGATTAACAATGCTACTCCTCCACCTCTTTTACCAGCTTCCCTACACTTACTGAAACATGTATACTTTGAGAAAGTGTTGAGCTGATCCATAACTCCTGCTGTAGTGTGCATGCATCCTGGAACATTTTTGTTTAAGAGAAGACAGACTGTAAACTTACGAATTTGTGGCAATGCTTACCACTTTTGTATGTGATTGTTCCATATCAATCATAACATCTATACAAGATATGATAGTGTCTGAGGGAACACGGATGAACTGAGTTCACCCACTCACCTGTTGTAATTTTGGCTTTGCCAGGCTTTACCTGCTTCTTCTGGCAAAGTTATTGTGGATGCTTGTAAGAATTCCCGCAGACCTTCATCCCTATTTTAGTTATGGAACAAATTTTATCCCCCCTCAACTAGACTGACTCTTCAATGCAGTACTGAGAGAATGTTGCACTGTTAAAGGTGCTGTCTTTCTGCCAAGATATTAAGTCTAGGTCGCACCTGCTCTCTCAGGTGAATGTAACAGATCCCATGGCACTTTTTTGAAGAACAGCAGGGGAGCTCTGTCTGGTGTCCTGATGAGTATTTATCCCTCAACCAACATCATTAAGAAAACATCTGGTCATGATCTCACTGCTCTTTGTGTGACTTGATTGTATGCAAATTGGCTGCTGTTTTTCCTAATGTTACAACAATGACATAATCTTTTAAATAGCATACTGAGCTGTAAAATGCCTGGGGACGTCAACAGGTTTTGAAAAGTATGAAATAAACACACTGGTTGCAGAGAGGTGAAAATAAGCAGTCTTGGTGATGAATAGGATATGGGAGTTGAGATTTAGCTCATGGTTGAACATGGTACCAAGGCTTCAAGCATTCTGGTTTCACCTGAGTGAGTGATTAACATAGACGGTGGTGCCAGTGGCGAATGACCAGAACGGGTAGCATGGTGGCACAGTGGTTAGCACGGCTGCCTCGCAGCTCCAGGGACCCAGGTTCGATTCTTAGCTTGGGTCACTGTCTGTGTGGAGTTTGCACATTCTCCCCGTGTCTGCGTGGGTTTCCTCTGGGTGCTCCAGTTTCCTTCCACAGACCAAAGGTGTGCGCGCTAGGTTGATTGGCCATGTTAAATTGTCTATAGTGTCCTGGGATGTGTAGATTAGTGGGGTAAATGTGTGGGGTGTGGGGATAGGGCCTGGGGTGGGATTATTGTCGATGGAGTCTTGGTGGGCTGAATGGCCTCCTTCTGCACTGCAGGGATTCTATGGTGGGAACTGGTGCTGATGGTTTTGATCTTCCCTATTTTCACTTTGAGAAAGTGTTGAACTGATCCATAACTCCTGCTGTAGTGTGCATGCATCCTGGAACATTTTTGTTTAAGCGAAGACAGACTGTAAACTTACAAATTTGTGGCAATGCTTACCACTTTTGTATGTGATTGTTCCATATCAGTCAACTGGCTTAGACCCTCATCTAAGAAAACTGGTGATTTTGGTTCACTCATTGCCTTAGCAGAACTCCTTGCAGTCTTGGTGCTTGAAGTACTTCCCAATTTTCGGCTCCCCCCTCCTGGCGCATCAGAAGGTTTACGTGAAGGTGCTCGAGAAAATAATAAAGTTACAATTATCAGCATTGCACTGCTTGAACCAAGTAATTGGGTGAACACTTGAAAAAAAAATGGCAAAATTGGGAGGCAAAAGCAAAGGAATGGGACTAAATGTAACATTTTCACAGGCATGATGGGTTGAATGGCCTCCTTCTGTACCATATGATTCTGTAAATGGACAAAAATAATATGCAAGCCTAAAATTCTACAGTGATGATATTGGTATTCATATTCTTTTGTCTGTTTTCAATATAGAATGAAATGGAGAACTGTGCAGAGTAAGATTGGAAAGATGGAGAAATGGGGTGGGCGAAGCCTCAAATTGCGCCAATTATTGACCACATAAGGGTCAATTCCCACCCAACCTCAAATTTTAGGCTGGTGGGTTCTGATTGACTGGTAGCTTTCTAAGGCAGGACTTCCTCCGGAGTGAGAGGCTTAAGTCATGACTGCAGCTAATTAATGCCCGTTGGAGTGTGAAATCGCTGCAGGGCAGACAGTGTTCGCAGCGTGTTTCCCAGTGGCTCTTCGGATGATGGGAAAGGAAAGGCTGCCATCCTAAAATTCCTGGCTGTGGTTTGTTGATTAACTTTCTTTTATGTCGTCAGATTCTGTGGTTCTGAAAGGAGGTGTGTCGCAAAGAGTTCAGGGGTGGAGGGGTGGGGGTGAAGTAAGATTTCTCTTCTTGTGTGAACTGATCTCCAATCATTTTTCTACCCATAACACATTGAGGATAATTTCCTTTTCATATCTTCAAAATTACTTCTTGTTATTTGAAAGAAAGAGAGAAAGTGTGATAAAGGAAAAAGAGAGTGGGAGAGTGAGAGAGATAGAGAAAGAGAGAGAAACATAGGCAGGCAAGTCCTGGTGCCACACTTACTGTAAACCATGGGACGTCCTGCGCTCGAGATAAACAAGAATGAAGGAATCACGGCATGGCCTTTTCCAGTTGCTTTGGCTACTTCCTCATCATTATCCAGGATTTGCAGCTTGATGTATACATCTGGCTTGGAGGTTTGTAGGTGTAGTGTAGCCAGGTGGGTTGCATGCAGGTTGATCTGGAATCTGCAACAAGAGTCAGGAAAAATATAATATTGTTAGCCTAGCAATAGATCTTGAGGCACAATTTGGGATATACAGAAATATTGTCCTGAATGGCAAGACCCAAGGTCAGCCTCATTTCCATCAAACTGATAAGCCAGGTGGCATGAAGTTAAAAAAAATCAGACTGCTGCAACACTGAGTAAGCGAAGCCTCCTTCTACGCTGTAGGATTCTGTGGTTTTGAAAGGAGGTGGGTCTCATGGAGTTCAGAAGCGGTGGACTGGGGGTGAAGTAAGATTTCTCCCATTGTGTAAACAGATCTCCAAGCATTTTTCTCCCGATAACACGTTGAGGATAATTTCTTCCTCATACCCTTCAAAATTACCTCTTATTATTTGAAAGAAAGAGGTCCTATCACATATTAAGCTGATCTTTCTCCTCATCCTATCGGTAACTGCAACATTATATTCTGCACCCTATCCTTTTCTTCTCCCCTAAATACTCTATGAACGGTATGTTTTTGTCTGAATAGCTCGTAAGAAACAATACTTATCACTGTATCCCAACACGTGTGATGATAATAATTCAATTCAATCACATCAAATCAAAAAGTGTGAGAAAGGAAAAAGAGAGTGGGAAGGCCAGAGAGAGAGATAGAGAGATAGAGAGGGAGAGAGAAAGGGAGGCAAGCAAATCCTGGTGCCACACTTACTGCAAAGCATGGGACATCTTGCACTTGGGATAAACAAGCGCAGAATGAAAGTGGGAGATCATACACTGGGTGGAAGTTGGAGGCCAAGTCTGGGTTGTTGGGGGAGAGATCTCCCTTGTCAATGGGAGATCGGAAGCCAGGTTGAAAGGAGGTCAGACGTTGGGTCATGAAAGGATTGGAGGATGGGTTAGGGGGGCTTATGGGTGTGCGAAGACCTCAGGAAAAAATTTTAGTTTTCGTAATACAATGTATAATTCTCTGTCGTATATACAAAAAGGTAAATTTCACCAGGTTCTGCTCCCCTCACCCCACCCCATGTGCAGCCTCATTGGGCAGGAAGGGAGGATTGTTGAAGCCAGCACATCTGATTTCCTGATCCACCACAGACAGTGGGCGAGGTTCCATCGCTGGAGTGTCATCTCAGCAAACCTACCTTAACTTCCAAAATATCAGCAAGAAATTGTCCAGCAAACAAGGCTGAAGGAATCAATGATTTATTTGCTATAGCAACACCTGCCACATTCAATCTCTTCCTGCAAGGGACTTTCCAAATTGATTCTCCAGATCCTGAAAATATACTGGAGCTCAGTGAAGCTCTGTGAAATTGCAAGAATTCAATAACTGGCAACTGTCACTGTCATTCATTACTCTGTCATTCCAACTGAATTTAATGCATCTCCCCACTTTCACCAAAAACTGATTAGACAGTAGCCCACACCATTGTTTCCTCAGAGAGTATGCAGTATTGGCCTCAATTAGTTGCATCTACTTTCCAAGACCGTGTAAGACCAGAAAGAGGCACAAGGAAATCAGGGACCAATGGTTCACTTGGAGCAGTGAGTCAAATACCAGATGTGGCTTATTGCTAGCACTCTCTGACAATGTTGTGGGTTCAAGTCCCATGTAAGATTCTGCACTCAAAATGTAGGCACACCCGCCCTGTGCAGGATTGAGAGTGTGCTGCACAGTTGGAGGTGCTGTCTTTCAAGTGAGGTGCTAAATTGTGGTCTCATGTGCTATCACAGGTCAGCCTAAAATATCCCATGGCACTATTTGAAGAAGACTAGCTGGTGAGTTCTCCCCAGTGTCCTTTTACTAAAATCTGAAGCAAGCATCTGGTCTTTTATTGCATTGTTAACTTTGCTGTGTCGAAATTAGCTGCCACGTTTCCCACATTTCAACGTCATGAAACGTCCTTCGGCCCTACACAGTGGCATCATACAACAAAATATAACACTGAGCCACTTAAGGAGATGTCAAGTCAGATGACCCAAGGTTGGTTTTAAGGAACATCTTAAAGGAGGAAAGTAAGGCAATGAGGTAGTGAGGCGGAGAGGCATAGGGAGGGAATTACAGATCTTAAGACTTTTCCAGCTGAAGGCATGGCCACTAATAGTGGAGAGATTAAAATCAGCGTGCTCAAGTAGTCAGAATTAGATGATCACAGATACCTTGGTGGGATGAGATGTTGGAGGAGATTAGAGATAAGGGAAGGGGGGAGGACATTTTGGGAATTTCAAAACAAGGATGAGAAATTTAAAATCAAGATGTCGCTTGAGCGTTTATTTAACTTTTCATTTGTTCCTTTTTTTTCATCTCACTCTTAATCCCCTTTCCCTCTTCCTTTTACACTTGCAGTGCATGAATTAAATTTAATTATACTTTCTGGTTTAGACTCTATATGGGTTAGTGAGGAAACTTCAATCTGATTGCTTGAAGAGCTGTGATGATTCCGGCCTTGTTCACAACATACCACAAATACCCCAAGATCGTTCACTGCTGACTGCAAAAGATATACCTTTGGCCAGGATTTTTTCAGACGACTAAGGAAATTTGGCATGCCAGCTACGACTCTCACCAACTTTTCCAGGTGCACCATAGAAAGCATTCTTTCTGGTTGTATCACAGCTTGGCATGGCTCCTGCTCTGACCAAGACTACAAGAAACTACAAAAGGGTCGTGAATGTAGCTCAATCCATCACACAAACCAGCCTCCCATCCATTGACTCTGTCTACACTTCCTGCTGCCTTGGCAAAGCAGCCAACATAATCAAGGATCCCACTCTCTTCCATCTTCTTCTGTCTGAGGTCACGGACCGACTCAAGAGCAGCTTCTTCCCTGCTGTCATCAGACTTTTGAATGGACCTACCTCGCATTAAGTTGATCTTTCTCTACACCCTAGCTATGACTATAACACTACATTCTGCACTTTCTCCATTCCTTCTCTACGAACAGTATTCTTTGTCTGTATAGCGTGCAAGAAACAATACTTTTCACTGTATACTAATACATGTGACAATAATAAATCAAATCAAAATCCCTTCCTGTCTGCAGTGGGTGGGTGGGCGGGAACAGAAAACCACGCAATGTCGCAAAAATCTGTTTTACGTTGTCATTAAAACAGTTTGTGATGGTCTGCTCCTCACAGATGGCGGGTGGCATTTCCCACTCCTGAACATTGGAATCATCATTTCCATTCATTTGCATCTAATTATGATCCCTGTTCGCCAGAATCATCCCCACTGTGATAACCCCAGGACTTGCATGGGGAATCACTGATTGACCTCCGCGTGGGACTCGTTGAATACGGGCTCCCTGGGGATTGGTAATTAACCAACTAGGTGGAGCTTGTATACCGAGCCTTGTATAAAGCAGGCCTCTGAGTGGGTCCATTATTGTATTGTTCTGGTTGGGACTTGCTGTGTTCACCATAGTCTTGTGGTTTTTGTTTTATTTTATTTTGTGCAATAAAAGCACAGTTCCTTTACAGCTGGAGTTATTATACTACACACTGGATCATGAGGCTGATGTGTTTCACAATGGTACATAAATGATGAGTCCATGGTGACCTGCACTTCACTCCTCCATTTGAAGACTGTTCGCCCACCTTAGCTTGGGCAATGCTCATACGATTCAAGGCTTCGGTGGCAGAGCCACATCCATTTCGGGACAGCTATCTCGAAACTCCAGTCCCAGCAGACCAGAGCCTACTTCTCAGCAGCTGCAGAACAAGTGCTGGTGAAGGAGGGAAGTAGCCTTGGGCAGGTTTGGAGGCTGCAGGGTGCAGTCTGACCTGGCAAAGTGGGAGAATGTCAGAATGTCTAGGTGGGGCACATACGTGTTTAGCAGTGCAAGTGACCTCACAACATTGAGAGCTCAAGTGGACATGGGGCATAGGCCCGTCCACCTCAAAATAAATGTCTATGGACTAACGGACAGATAAGAGCAGTGGGATCAAAGGATACAGGCGGTGGAGTAAGAGGTCCATGAGGGAGGATAATCTTAACGTTCATTCTTTCAGCGAGAAAGTGGGGTTGTGGTTTCCGTTCTCACAGAGGGAAGGTCCAAAGTGGTCTGGCAATGAGAGCGCATCACCACCTTGCTACCAGATGTCACGCGCAGATGAAAAGTATCATGAGGCCAAAACTGCTGCTGGGGTTTCTGCAGGCACCTTGGATGCCAGCTGACTACACCAGGGGGTGAGAAGAGGGGGGTAATGGTTGTAGAACTGAAATGAGCAATCGCTCATGAGCAGGCAGGCGCAGCTGAGAAATGCTAATGGCCTCTCAATCTTACAGTGCTGTGTGCAAAGATGCCAGTTCTTGGGCTGAAAGCAGCACATCCAGGCACCTGGCCAAAACAGTCTCACCTCAGTACCGCAGCTTTGTGCAAGGGGAATCACCTTGGTATGCACACCACAGTGTCGGCAATTTCTGTAGCAAACATTTGGCAACATGGG
The DNA here is from genome assembly GCF_964213995.1 of Mustelus asterias. Taxonomy (NCBI): domain Eukaryota; kingdom Metazoa; phylum Chordata; class Chondrichthyes; order Carcharhiniformes; family Triakidae; genus Mustelus; species Mustelus asterias. Next base: position 85,192,049 of record NC_135815.1, on the reverse strand, counting down.
AATGAGGGCCTTTAACCCACAGTTATTCATGAATCATTGACAAAAAAAAATAGTATTGCAGACAAGTTCTGACTCTTGTGTGTTTCTCATATATACCACAGAGAGAAGGCCACCAGACAGGTGTAGTCTGCATTCATTGCTGCCTGTATAACTGAAGACAGGAGTGAGAGAAGGGGATGATTGCGAAGGAGGAGGCTGGCTTGTCAAAGGCGGAAGCAAAACCCTGAAAACTGAGACCCAGAGGTACCTTTTCTGGGTGCAAAGGTTCAGAAATGTTGTGTGTCGACACCTCGCTACACCTAGGGTGTACTGACATTGCCTTCCTTATCTATAAATGGCTGAGAACCAGCGTCGCCACACCCCCACATGGTACAGTAACTGGATAACTCGCATTTGCCAAATTCTACATGAATTGGCACCATGTGGACTCAAAGGACATCCTTTGCCAGTGGGTGTGAAAGTAACAGCCACACTCAACTTCTACACCCTAGCTCATTCCAGGGCTCAACTGTGGACCTCTGCAGGATTTCTCAGGCATCCACACACAAATGCATACATGAGGTCACAGACGCCCTTTTTGCCAAGGCCCAAATTAAGTCAACTTCGACAGAGATCACGCACACCAGGACACCAGAGTTTTCACTGAGTTTTCCGGGTTTCCACGGGTGCAGGGTGCCATCAATGGCACTTATGTGGCTATCAAAGTTCCCTGGCAGCAGGCACCACAAAGCATAAACAGGAAAAGCTCCAACTTCCTCAAGTACAGCTGTTGTGCGACCTTAACAACAAATCCTGTAGGTTTACTAGATATCCAGGAAGCATCCACAACTCATATATATTGAATAGATTGCAAATCCTGGAATCTTTGCAGGACCACACAGGATTGAGGACTTGCTAGCTGGGGCAAAGGGTACCTGCAAAAGACGTGGTTGATGATCCCTATCCGGCGGCCTTAGACACCTGCAGAGAGAAAGTACAACATGGCTCTTGCCACTGTCTGGTGATTAATCGAGCACACCACAGAAGAAGCTATTCTGATGCCTGGACAGATCTGGCTGAGCACTCCAGTACACTCCCCCGAGGATGTCATGACTCACTGGTTTGCTGTGTGCCTCACAACCTGGCACTGCAAAGTACGGAAGTTTTGCCTGATGAGTAGATGGAGGAGATGCACGTCTTTTCCGATATGCAAAGGATCTCGAAGGGAATGACAGCGATGAGGTTGTGAAGCTGACACTGCAAATGAGGCAGGTGTGCACAGGACAGCCTCATAGCTGCATGATTCCAGGAGGAGGATGGTGAAATGGAGTGTATATCCTGTTGGAAAACTGACCTACATGAGGGGTCAACAGCAAGTTCCACAATACGAGAGGGACCACAGGTTCAGACATTTGCTATATGTGCTTAGCTGAGGAGCCAATGGTGTGAAGCTACCATCTGTGAGATTATGACTGAACGCCTCTAAGTCAGAATTCTGCCTAAAAATGGAACGATCCCTATCATTTCAACTCTGCACTTCAAAATGAGAGTGTGCAGTTCCCCAACAGGCTCCTCTTGACATTTTCCTCTGAATGTTAATGAAGCCTTGAGGAGTATGCTTCGCCACTGAGATGAGGCACTGTCTGGAGGAGGGCATTTTATCAACAAAGAGCCAAAGGAGTTGACGCAAGCATCTCTGCAGAACTTCATTCATGATGGCAGCCGACATGATGCAGGAGCTGATACACTATCGTGAGAGGTTTCATAGGTGATAGCTTTGAATCAGACAGCACTCCTCAAGGCCATCCATGAGGTTGTTTTCGTTAGAGAGAAGAAGGTTAAGAGGTGACTTAATAGAGGCATACAAGATGATCAGAGGATTAGATAGGGTGGATAGTGAGAGCCTTTTTCCTCGGATGGTGATAGCTAGCACGAGGGGACATAGCTTTAAATTGAGGGGTGATATAGGACAGATGTCAGAGGTGGGTTCTTCACTCAGAGAGTGGTAAGGGCGTGGAATGCCCTGCCTGCAGCAGTAGTGGACTTGCCAACATTAAGGGCATTTAAATGGTCATTGGATAAACATATGGATGATATTGGAACAGTGTAGGTTAGATGGGCTTTAGATTGGTTTCACTGGTCGGCGCAACATCGAGGGCCAAAGGGCCTGTACTGCGCTGTAATGTTCTATGTTCTATGTCCAGCAATGTGACTGTGCATTCTGTGCTACATCAACGGTGCAACTGAAGGGTGAGACTAAGGCCAAGGCAACCAGAAAGGTTCAGCAGGTCTCACTCCTTGTACACATGAGTCAGTCCTCAGTGTCACCTTTCTCCCATGGGTATTGTGGGGGGGTGGGGGGGGGGGGGGAGCGTGGAGGTGAAGGGGATGAGGGCTGTTCTTTGTTTTAATCATTTTAAAAATTGAATTCAACCAAATGCTGGAGCGCAGCCGCCTCCACACATGGCAACCTTTGCACTTGTTCCGGGGTGGCGGGCCTGACTTCTAATCCAGCCTCCTCCTCAAGAATGAGAATTGGTCCTGTGAGCCACCATTTTTAAAGGTGAAGTTTGCAGAGCTGACAATTCTCCTGTCTCTGTGCAGCCAACCTGTGAGTGAAAATCTGGGCCTTTGTTGGAAATATGATCTCAGTGCTCAAACTTTCCATTGGGACTAACTTAAATATACCTGCTATTTGCTGGACATATATGGAGGAATTCTGTTGGACATAGGATAAAAGAGGACATATCAGTGCTTCTGTCCATGTTGGCTATAACTCTGTTGGTAGCACACTTGCCTCTGATCAGAAGGTTGTACTTTCAAGCTAGACTTCAAAGACTTGGCCACAAATTCTAGGCAAACACTCCAGCACTGTACCCACTACTGAGGATGGTACAGTGGGGATGCTGTCTCTGAATGGGACATTACACTGAGACTCTGCCCTTTCAAGTGCATGTAAAAGGAACTATGGTCATATTTTGAAGAAGAGGTGGTGAGTTCTTGCCAGTCCCTTGGCCAATATTAATTCCTCGTTCAAAATCATAAGACAGATGATTTGACCATTATTACATTACTATTGTAGGCGCTTGCTCTGCACAAATTGTCCATTGCAGTTCCTACATTACATCAGTGACTATATTTCATTGACTGTAAAACACTTTTGGATATCCTGAGGTTATGAAACACGGTGAGCCAGTCCATAGAATCATAGAATCTACATTACAGGAGGAGGCTATTTGGCCCATTGAGCCTGCACCAACAATCCCACCCAAGTCCTATCCCCATAACTCCACATATTTACCCTCCTAGTCCCCCTGACACTAAGGGGCAATCATGGTGAATCACCTAACCCGCAACACCTTTGGAATGTGGGAAGAAACCGGAGCACCCGAAGGAAACTCACGCAGACACGAGGAGAACGTGCAAACTCCACACAGACAGTGACGCGAGGCCAGAATCGAACCGGGGTCCCTGGCGCTCTGAGGCAGCAGTGCTAACCGCTGTGCTGAGTCTTTATTTATTTCACTGAGTTGCTGGTAGAGTAAAAAGCTTTGTGCCAGGTTCAATTTTAGCTGCTTTTACCATTTCATTAAAGATCAATTTTATTCTTGACAATTGCATTTAAATAACTGAAGTATTTAAATCCATTAATCCATCCAGTAAGACAAATTTGAAGATTTCTTTCGTTCCTGATTATTTTAACATACCAATCGCTGAGCAGGAGAGGCTGGTGAAATGGGCAGACGCACAGCATGTGAAATTTAGAACAGAAAAGTGAGCAATATATTTTTTAAAAAGGAAGAGGAGAGGAAATACAAAGTACATTGGGCAGTTTTAAAGGGGTTGCAGGAACACAGAGACCAAATCTTTGAAGATGTCAAAAAAAGTTGCTAAGGCTGTTTTAAAAAGCGCATGAGGTCCTTATTTTTATTAATAGAGGCACAGGCTACTTAGGCTACAGTGATGAAGAACTTATGCTCAATGTTTATCAAACACTGTTAGGCTGGAACATTGTGACTCAATGTTGGACACCACAATTTAAGAACAATGTCCAGGGGTTTGGAGAGGGTGCAGCCAAGATTGGCAAGGATGGTAGGAGGGAATCAGGGACATCAATGAGGTGGAAGGGCTCGAGAAGCTGAGATTATTCTCCTTAGAGCAGAGTGTCAGGGGAGATTTGACGGAAGTGTTCTAAATCAGGAAGTATTTTGAGAGAGGAGGTGTTTTTTAATTGATTTATTTAATGGGATGTGGGCATCGCTGGCTAGACCAGCATTTATTGCCCATTCCTAGTTGCTCTTGAGAAAGTGGTTACATAGAAACAAGAAGCAGGAGTAGGCCATTCAGCCTTTCGAGCCTGCTTCACCATTCATTTTGATCATGGCTGATCATCAAATTCAATATCCTGATCCTGCCTTCCTCCCCATATCCCTTGATCCCTTTAGCCCCAAGAGCTATATCTAATTTCTTCTTGAAATCAGACAACAATTTGGCCTCAACTACATTTTGTGGTAGTGAATTCCATACATCCACCATCCTCTGGGTGAAGAAATTTCTCCTCAGTTCTAAAAGGTTTACCCCTTATCTTCATATTATGACCCCCAGTTCTGGACTCCCCCACCATTGGGAACATTCCGAATCTACCCTGTCTAACCCTGTTAGAATTTTATAAGTTTCTATGAGATCCCCTCTCAGTCTTCTACACTCCAGTGAATATAATTCTAACTGACTTAGTCTCTCCTCATATGACAAACCTGCCATCTCAGGAATCAGCCTGGTAAAGCTTCACTGTACTCCCTCTATAGCAAGGACATCCTTCATCAGATAAGGTTACCTGCCTTCTTGAACTGCTGCAGTCCCTGAGCTACAGGTACACTCACAGTGCTGTTAAGGAGGGAGTTCCAGGATTTTGATCCAGCAACAGTGAAGGAACGATGATATATGTCCAACTCAGAATGGTGAGTAACTTGTAGATGGTATACGTGGCTGTCACTGTTTGTCGGTGGTTGAGGGATTGAATGTTTGCAGAAGGGATAGCAATCAAGCAGACTGCTTTGTCCTGGATGGTTTAAAGTTTATTTATTAATGTCACAAGTAGGCTTACATTAACACTGCAATGTAGTTACTGTGAAAATCCCCTAGTTGCTACACTCTGGTGCCTGTTCAGGTGCATTGAGAGAGAATTTAGCATGGCCAACGCACCTAACCAGCACAGCTTTAGGCTGTGGGAGGAAACCGGAGCACCTGGAGGAAACCCAGGCAGACACAGGGAGAACATGCACAGACAGTGACCCAAGCCGGGAATTGAACCCGAGTCCCTGGCGCTGTGAGGCAACAGTGCTAACCCTGTGCCACCGTGTCAAGCTTCTTGAGAGTTGTAAGTGCTGCATCATCCAGGCAAGTGGAGAGTATTCCATTACACTCTTGACTTGTGCATTGTCGATGGTGGCGAGGTTTTGGGGAGTCAGGTGAGTAACTCGCCACAGGTTTCCTAGCCTTTGACCTGCACTGGTAGCTGCAGTATTTATGTGGCTGGTCCAGTTCAATTTGTTTGCAGTGGCAGAAGGTGTGGTGACAGTTGTCAGGTCAAAAGAACCGGAGGTGACATGAGGAAAAATGTTTTTTTGCATAAACTTTCAAAAGAGAATTGAATAAATACTTGAAGCAGATTTGTAGGACTATGGGAAAGAACAGGGAAGTGGAACTAATTGGAATTAAAGAGGAACTAATACCTCTTCCATTGAACCAAATATATACACATTAACTGAATAGTTTCCTTTTGCACTGAATCATTCTATAATTCCAATAATACTTCAGCTTTTAGGAAAATCTTCATAAAGTATCCATATCTTTTTTATTATATTTTCTAAATCGACAATCATTTCAGGTAGGGTAACATGATTCTGATTCTAATTTTACTTCAAGTCAAGCTAGTGAATTGCATTCCTTACAGTCAGAATTCATAAGCATTGTATTAAAATGACCCAACTAAGATTCACTCTGATCACGTTTGAAAGTCACTTTGTACTTGAGGTTAGATTAGTCACCAGCTGTTACTTTTCACAAGACTTTCATCTTAGAAAATATAATCCACGATCATCTTAAGAATTCCTCTTTCAAAATTAGTTTCAAAGAGGTGTCAGCGCTTGCAGTGTTAAGCCATAAAGCAATTTTTTAATGACTACCTGAAGATAATGTTTTTGTCATTTGGAATGTAGTAGAACTTAATCTCCTTCATTGAAAAGCTGCTGCTGACAGTATCACTTGCCAGAACAGGAAGAGGATGCCTGGAGCCAATCAAACGTAATTTCCATTTACCAGCGGGAACTGGCAGGCTCCCTGTTTGGCCTTCAGCCATGAATGTATAGCCGCCCTATAAATATTGAAAAAAAAAATTGTTTACCGTTCTAGGCAGCCACTTATGATTCAGATTTTTGTTAATGTGAATGAAACATTTGCAGTAAAAGAGCAGATTTAGAGAAAGAAGTTCCGCACAAAACAATGCATTGGTAATCAAATTTCTATCAACTGCATATACCTACCGCATTTTTACTGTACATGGTTGGAGCTACTTTTTGAAAAACCCTGGGCATTTCTTCTCCTGTATCATTATTGATCACATGAAGAACACAAGCTGGCAGGACAGAGTAAATCTTTGGTACCATCAGCATGTCCTCAGGCATATAAAAGACCTCTCTGCGGATAAAACAAAGCTTAGGTAGTTAAAACACTATTAAGTGAAAGCAAAGGGAACAAAATGGTTTCACTGTGGCTCTGAGGTCTAAGGTCAGGGGCTGGAAAGGTGTTGGGCATTGATTGGTAAGATTTATTAAGGTGTTTGTAGTCTTAGGTAGTTGAACAGTAAGTGTTTATTAACTAGTAGAAACTATGTAGATCGGTACAGTAAAGATCCAAGCTAGGAGCCATCTCCATGCTTGCTTCTAAATATAGCTCTGTCTAGCTAACACTCCCCTAACCCCAGAGTGTTGGTCTTGAGTCCATTTACATCACAGTCAGAAGGTACCATACTCAGCCTTAGATTAACCCTTTATGTGCCAGACCCTCATACTATACCTCCCCAAGTCTTTACTTAGTGTATTTACAAATTATCCCAGTTTATCCCATGTATTTACATCATTCCAATCCCCATCTCCCCACATGAGTTTAAGTTCATAGGTTCAGGCGAAATGGACTCTTCCATGTCTTATTCTCAAAGGAATGGTAGGCTCTCTCACTGCAGGTAAGCCTTATTGAATCGGAGGTTGTTCTGGCACTGGGGTATCTTTTCATCCTCTTTTTCCATTTTTTGGCATTGAATCACTCTTTGTTGATTTTCCATCGGGTTTATCCCAAACTTTATGGTAATTACAAACTCTGAGCTTGTCTTTATCATATTTTTTGTTCTTCTTCATGAGGTTCACTGTGACCCATGCCAGGATGGAGGATGGCTTTTAATGTTGGCGTGTGTGACTTGGTTACCTTCGCGTTAGGCTACATGGTTTGCTGTCATCAATGGATTGTTGCTACTCAGTTCCAGTACTGCTTGTGGCACTGTCATGCCTGCTTGGGATTACAGCGTCTGCTCTATGGTCTCAGGGTTTATCACTCCGACTGGCCTTGGAGCCGGAGGTTGAGGCTCTTTTTCTTGCTGGTTCCTCTCTTGACTACCATTTACTCCAGATATTGTGGTAACCGTAGAATCTCGACAGTGCAGAAGGAGACCATTTGGTGATCAAATCTCTATCAATTGAATATACCTACCGAATGTTTAGCCTACATAATTGGAGGCCATTTGGCCCAGTGAGTCTGCACCAATACTCCCAAAGAGCCCAACCCTCACTCTATCCCCATAACCCATTTACCATGGTTAACCCACCTAACTGACATATCTTGGGACACTAAGGAGTAATTTATCCTGGCCAACCCACTTAACTTACTCATCTTTGGACTGTTCGAGAAAACTGGAGCACCCAGAAGAAACCCACGCAGACACAGGGAGAACTTGCAAACTCCACACAGACAGTCACCCAAGGCCGGAATCAAACCTGGGTCCCTTGAGGCAGCAGTCCTAACCACTGTGCTGCCCACCATCTGAGTAGTTAGCTGGTCTGACCAATGAGGGGCTTCTGGCACTTGCAATGAAAATGGACAAACCGGCAAATGGAGAAGACAATTCAGTGCCAAAGTCCCAGTCGAAGGATCCTCCTTATTGGAGCTCTCAGGAACTTGCAGTTCTGTATAATTTACAAGAGTAGTTGTTTTGATCTCTTCTGCTCTTTTGAGGAGATTCAGGGCCACACAGACACCTCTGCCAAAGAGAGAAAAAGACTGATTATGGATGACGTTCATGAGCTCAAAGATCTGTTTGCCACCATACCTTAAGGATACAGAATCATGCCTGTACCGGAAGTCAGATTTCTCCAGGCCCATAAAGTGGTGTGACTGTCGTTTGGAGTCAAAGATCTCTCGGCCATGGTTCTTTGTCCAATAGGACCATAATATTGGCTCACGTGTCAAAAAATCTATGAGGTGGCCATTAACCGAAATGTCTACATCATTCTAGAACAAAAATCCAAGATTTGGACCTCAGCCAAGAAGCAAGATTGTGTGTCCTGTATCAACGTTTTGTCTTTTTATCCAGACCTGAAGCAATTGTGTATCTAAGGAATCAATTTCTCCAGAATCCCCAATCTTGTGAAGGATCTTCCTTGAAGAAGTCCAAATTGATCTGGTGGAGTGGACTTCAAATGCATGGTTAAAATTTTTGAATTGCAGGTTCAGTTTTCAGAGGTTTTCGAAAATCCAAAATGGTGCTGCCGTATGCTTCTGTTCAAAGGGGTTTCCCGCGCTTCCTGATTTTGGTGGGCTCCCGCAGTAATGGTGCTTTCAATTTCAGCGTTTAAATTTTTTCAACAAAGGGTGCCTGGATCTGGTTAGAGTCTCCCTGCTTTACCACCATGTTCTTGGGTCTTAGAAGCATCGAGTCCTGGCTTTGGCTGCGTTTTTAAAGTTCCAATTCAGTCATGATTACTTTTGAATGAATTTTGTTTTCTTTGCTCGGAACGTGCATGGCTGCTCCATGTACTCAGGAATCGAGTTTCTCCGTTTGCCATTTAAAAGGCAATTTCTGACCACTGTAGTGTTTAACTTTTCTCAGGGCTTGTTTTGACCAGCAGTTTTACATTTCTGGCTCACCCTAGCTGGGTCTGCTGACTCTGCACGCTCTGGGTATTGAAGCTGGATTTCCATGGGATTCAGTGGAATCTCATGCTGCAGTGGGGAATTTAATTTTGGCCTTCAGTTTCCAAATCTTTCTTTGGATCATTTCTCTGGCAACCTCTTTCTGCGCCTTCACTTCTTGAACTTCTCTTCAGGTCACTTAAATTTTTCTTCAGTTTTCAAAGATTTTAATTTTCTCTGCAGTCTCTGCAAGGTTGAGTTGTTCCAAACGCTGCCACCATGTTGTAAGATATTGGGCATAGTTCAGAAGGTCATATTCGTAACCTTAGGTGGCTCAACAGTATATATGTATTTGTCTACCAGAAACTGTATTCCTAGGTACAGTAAAGTTTCAATCTAGGAGTGGTCTCCATGCTTGCTTCTACACATGGCTTTGTCCAACACTATAACGACCCTGAGGTGCAGGTCACGTGTTTTTTTTACACCACTCTGTGGACACTATTGTACTTAGTCCCACGTTACCCTTCTATGTACCAAACCCTTATACTACAGGCTGAAGGTAAACATTGAGAAGGAAATTCAGGGAGACCTTCTCAACATGAAGGTGGGAATTTTCCTGTCCCACTCGCCATGCAATCGTAGCGGACCATGCAAAGGTCCGTTGAGACCGGGCGGGATTTTCCGGTTTGGCAGTGTGCACGGCCAGAAAGTTCCGCTCCAAAAATTTAGGAAGGCAGAGTGAGTTCAAAAAGCACTTTTTTCAGGACAGAGAAGGGATTAAAAATAAATTACATTGCGAATCTTTTACACTAAGAAACAAATGTCACTTACATCGGCTCAGTGAAATAAAAACTGACTAAAAGGGATTAAAATCTTCCATATAAAGTTACATTTAAAAATTAGTAACATCAGAGCTATAGTTAAGATTTGAACTCCTTCTCTGGTAACCAGCATTTCCACCTGCAGATACTCACAATGACGGCAGAAGCAGAAGTATCCAGATGTCTAGGCTGAAGTTCTGCAAAAATATCTAAATTTCTCCAGCTGATCACCTGTTTTTCCTCCTTAAAACTCACTGCTATGACCAAACATTTGGTTATCCCACCTCATATCTCTTTATTATGCTTGGCAGTGTTTTTGTCTTATCACGTCTATGAAGCATAGATTTTTTTCTAGGTGCTAGGGTTGCTGAGTTGAGGGTGATGGAGTCAGAGTTAAGAGTTTATGGTGGGTGTCTAAAGCAATTTCTTTTGCACTGATGATCTGAAGTGGAAGCGAGTTGTGTTGGGAATTCTTACATGCAGCTCCAGATTTAATTGTAGCAAACATATCGGTCGGAACTCTCCAGCCGTCCATGCCGGTGTGATTCTCTGGTCCCGCCGGTAGTGTACCCCGCCTGTGGGTATCCCGCCGGTGTGGAGCGACGCCAATGGTAATTCTCATTGACAGCAGCAGGACCAGAGAATTCCGCCACGAGCAAACAATGCACCGCTTCCTGCTGGCAGGAAATACGCGGCTGGGATACCGGAGAATCTTGCCCATCATCTAAATTTTGGACACATGCAAAGACTAGGAGGTTAGGGGCCAGTGAGAGCTGGGCCCAGACAGGATCCCATGGCATGATGGATGATTATTTATTTTTAAATTCATGAGCATTTCAAAGACTTCCCTGCATTATTATAGGTCTCATGACTTCTGCCCCGAGTGGATAGTGGGTATGGAGAATGCATGGGAGATATGATGGGGGTATGGAAAGGCATGGGTGATTTGAGGGATGGAAAGAAGAGGTATGGGTGAAATGGAAGGAGACTGGGTATATGAATGGTGCATATGGCTATGGATGGCATGCAAGATATGAAGGGACATGGAGGGGGATTGGAGGCTGGGTGGGAAGGTTAGGGGTGAAGATCAGGCGGCCCAAAGTCATCCACAGAACTGGGCTGATGTTGCAATGAATGGAGGCAGTCTTCTTGACTGCCAGCCTCAGCATCTGCCTGCCTCCATTCCCATCTCGGTTCTGCTTTGCGAGGTAGTGCTGGCCTCAACTCCAGTCTGCCCCCTTACTCCCTGGGATGAAAATTTCATGTGTGCGTGAGTTCATTCATAACTCAGGAATGTGACAGTGAGAAATAGCCTGATTCGCGATTCCCAAGCCAATGATAAAAATCCGACGATAGAATTTGATCCTTGCAATATTGATAGTCATTCTGCATCACTCAAGTAAACACTGTGGCTGTGAATTTCATCTGAGCTGCAGCTCCTGCTTTGTTGCCATAACTGTTGGAAACACCAGTTACATGTATAACAGTGACACAGTGGAAGCAGCTCCAAGGAGATAACCATTCTAAGTTACTCTGACTGTACACCTTTCAAATGTGCTGTTAAAACAAATAGCAAATTCTTCAAATGGAACAAAATGTAAATCCTTCACATGGATATAACCCCTTTTCCTTTTGGCCCTTGTAACCAAGTTGAGGAAACTCTAAAGAAAACCATGATATAGGTTGGATTTTATTGTTAATGTAGGGACTAAATTTCCTGATTGAGTGGTGGAGGACAAAACCCTAGAATCATTTAAGAAACAATTAGGAATTGTTAGTGCCAACTGGTTGATCCAAGATGGGCTGAAGGGCCTTCCTGAAAACAAGACATGAAAACGTCCACACCAAAATGTTTAAGGGCCAAATTTTGCGTGTAATTGCGCAATAGCATTTATTCCCAATGGCATTATATTTGTTCTATTGCCCAGTAACTAATTCAGTTACAGTAAAACCAAGAGCTGTTCACTGTAATAGCGGATTGGGCACAAAGTAGCAATGCTCAGAATTATTAGCAATCATTGAATTAAAAGGCTAATAAACTGAAAAAAATTATGATCTAATTATTAGGATAGAAAAAAGATTACAATTTCACCAGGATGTTTCCTGGGATGGAACATTTAAGTTATGAAGAGAGTTTGGATAGACTTGGGTAGTTTTTGTTGGAGCAGAAAAGACTGAGATGAGGTGGGCCAACTTGATCGAGGTGTGCAAGATTATGAGGGGCATGGGCAGGGTGGACAGGGAGCAGCTGTTCCCCTTAGTTGAGGGGACACAAGTTCAAGGTGAGGGGCAGGAGGTTTAGGGTGGATGTGAGGAAAAATATTTTTACCCAGAGGGTGGTGGCAGTCTGGAACCTGCTGCCTGGGAGAGTGGTAGAGGCGGGTTGCCTCACATCCTTTAAAAAGTACCTGGATGAGCACTTAGCATGTCATAACATTCAAGGCTATGGCCCAAGTGTTGGTAAATGGGATTAGGTAGGTAAGTCAGGTGTTTCTCATGTGTCGGTGCAGACTTTATGGGCCGAAGGGCCTCTTCTGCACTGTGTGATTCTGTGATAAAGAGTTATGCAAGTCAACTCAGATGAAACCTTCAGGTGTGTTGCCAAGAGGTGTGATTTTAGTTCATACCTGAATACCACAAACCAGAAGTTGGAAGGCTGATCGCTGTATGTAGTTGTGTAATCAGCATGTACTGTTTTACTCCATTCATCTTCATAAAAAGGGTATAATTTTGCCAGTTCTGGACTTGTGTCAAACATGTACCTGGAAGATTAAAAAAAGTGCTCATGAAACACATTCCCACATTTGCACATACACAGGAAAATTTACATAATATACACAGTGATCTTAATCTTATGCAAGTGTTTGAGGGAATACAATCTAACCAAAGCCCTTGATCTTCTTCAATAATGCAACAATTGTTTTAGGTAGTAGGTTGCTCCAAGGCCTCTGCCAACAACTCTGGGATGGGGATTGGGCACCTAGCTCCCAAACTTCTTGACACTGCCAATCCCATGGCCTTAATGCCCTCCCTCATCAACACATCTGAGGTCAGGAACACATAAGCTCTAGGGTATTTACATCGCTGAATATTTGCACACATTAGCTAGTGGAGAATATATGTCGCAAGAAAGAGCATTTCCAACAAGCCTACATCTCTCTCCAATTGTACCTCAGTATGTCTCATCACTTTTACACTCTTAAGAATAATACTGACTAACTTACATAAATCTTAACTGCATCTCAGTTTAAGTTGTCAAAGGGAAATAATGAATAAGAGTTAATACAATAATTTATTAGGGAAGATAACGAGTATGGTTTATCAAGGGATCTTTATAGGGGTTAAATGGGGTTATATGAGCAAATTAATCGGTTTAGTAAAAGCGTGAATAGATCGAACACCCCTACAAGAATAAAATCATTTTCTAAAATTCATTGATGGGACATGGGCATCGCTGGCTGGCCAGCATTTATTGCTCACCTATTTGCCTGAGGGCAGTTGAAAGTCTCTGGAGTCACATGTCGGCCAGAGCAGGTAAGGACAGCAGATTTCCTTCCCTGAAGGGCAATTGTGAACCAGATGGGTTTTTACGACAATCAGCAATGGTTTCATGGTCATCAGTAGATTCTTGATTCCAGATTTAAAAAAAAATTCAAATTCCACCATCTGCCCTGGCAGAATCAAACTCGGATCTCCAGAACATTAGCTGAGTTTCTGGATTAATAGTCTAACGATAATACCACTGGGCCATTGCTCCCCCACATATGCTAGTCAAATACCTCAGGTCCTAATACCGGAAGCGATGGCCTAGTGGTATTATCGCTAGACTATTAATCCAGAAACTCAGTTAATGTTCTGGGGACCTGGGTTCATATCCTATGACGGCGGATGGTGGAATTTGAATTCAATAAAAATATCTGGAATTAAGAATCTACTGATGACCATGAAACCATTGTTGATTGTCGGAAAAACCCATCTGGTTCACTAATGTCCTTTAGGAAAGGAAATCTGCCATCCTTACCTGGTCTGGCCTATATGTGACTCCAGAACCACAGCAATGTGCTTGACTCTTAAATGGCCTAGCAAGCCGTCAGTTCAAAGGCAACTAGGGATGGCCAGCCAGCGACACCCATGTCCCATGAATGAATAAAAACAAAATCAGCAGAACTTGCCAACAAGATTGTTTACTTTTTAGAAGAACAGACAGTTTGAAGCCAAAAGGGTACTGCCAAGTTTTTGGGTTACGGTTTAATAATAAACCTATGTCAGCTTGGAATTTTAAAACAATGTTCTGTATCCTGACTCTGTCCCTGGGTCTCCTGTGGTTAGTTGGAAGAAATCCACCACAACAACATCAAAAGGACTAGACAGTCTATGTAATTTACTTGAGGGACCTACAGAGAGATTTGAAATTATATTATTGGATCAGGAAAGGTGAAGTAAATTCCACACTTAGGGTAAAAGACACCCAGTTCACATGTTAATGTGGCATAGACACACAGGCACTGCTAGCTGGATGCTTACGTGATTAAACAGCTAGCAAGTTTTAGTAAATGTCAGATGTCTTCAGGGCCCATATTAGTAGCTTGTATACTTGGTGACTTCTGTACTCTTCAAAGACCTGACTTAGCAGACAAATCTAGCAGTACAAAGCCAAGCCTCATAGCAACAGGCACCAGGGAATGATTCAGAGGAGCCTCTGTGAGATAGGGAAGGTAGATAATGCTTGGGATAACAGACACCCTGCCTTGTGAAAATCTGCAAACAAAGGTATTTGTTTAAAAGTAAACCTAAAACCGGCAACCTTGGAATTGAAGCAATATATTGCCTACGTGCTACTCAATGTATAAATGTCCCTTGATTTCTCAGTTGGATAGGGTCCTGCTTCAGAGACATTCTCTGAGGTAGTGTTCTCCCAACGCATTGGCAAATAAACGATCAGTATGTACTTGAGGCTCCTGAGATTATTCTGTACAGTAATGTGTTCCACAACAAAGTGCACTATCAATTTGTGAGCTATCTCTTTAATTTGATTGATTACAGGGCCAGTACAGTCACCCTTCTTGGTTATTTTGGGACTTGAAGCAACACAAGTCATAGAAAATATGCCTTTTACTGCTTCTGTTAAAACACATCAATTAATGAGGAAACAAAATAGCCATTTGGGAAATATACTTTCTCCAGTTTTGTTCATTAAGACACAAAAGAACTCAAGGCGCTGCCGAGAAGGTGCCTTGCACCAGAGCATTGTGTTTTAAGGAAAGACTGGAGACACACAGACCCTGGAGATGGGACAAAGATGACCACTTCCAGGGTACTGGGTTTTATGGTGAAGAAAATTGGGTGTCCCAGCCTTGGAATAGTGTGAGAAAACTCAGAGGCATATAGGGTGATCCAAGGTGGTAGATCAGGAAAAGCTACTATACATGACAGCTTGGGGACACCCAGTCAAAGCAGCGATGTACAGGATTATTTGATGATTGGTATCAGTATTTCTTCAAATAATGAATGACTAATTTATATAAGGACATCGAAGGAGTATAGAGGACGCAAGAAGCTTAGAACTTTTCAGCTAAGAGTTGAATGTCGTGATAAAGTCATAGATTTGTTTTAGATGGATGAGCTAACGATGAGCTCAGTGACTTTCCTCATCTGTCTAAGTCCTGTGATCTGCTGTATCAGCATGCTGTTGAATTTTATGTATAGAATCCATGCCCAAATGCAGCAAGAGCTGGACAATATTCAGGTTTTGGCTTACAGTGGCAAGTAATATTTGTGCCACACAGTGCCAGGCAATGACCATCGCCAACAAGAAAGAATCTAACTATCTCCCCTTGGCAATACCACCATGGAATCCCCGACTAACAAAATCCTTGGGGTAACCATTGACCAGAATTGGACCAGTCATATAAATACTACAACAGCGGTCAGAGTCAGCAGTAACTCACTTCCTGATTCCCAAAAGCTTATCTACCATCTGCAAGACACAAGTCAGGAGTGTGATATAATACTCTCCACTTGTCTGGATGACTGCAGCGCAGGTCAAGGGCAGCAGATACCTGGGAATACCACCACCTGGAAGTTCCCCTTCAAGTCACTCACCATCTTGACTTGGAAATATATCGCCGTTCCTTCATTTTCACTGGGTCAAAATCTTGGAACTCCCTCTCTAGCAGCACTGTGGATGTACTTCCATGTCAGGGAGTGCAATGATTCAAGAAGGCAGATCACCACCGCCTTCTCAAGGTAAACTAAGGATGGGCAATAAATGCTGGTCTATTCCCGTAAATGAATTTTAACAACCTGTTATCTTTATATTGCAGCAATGAATTGTATATTGTCTGGTCACAAAGATGTCGCCAACAGGTACAGGGACAGAACTTCATTCAAGTATAAGCCATTAGTGATAATGCCAATGTTTGATGTACGAGCAACTGAGAGAAGGGGACTTTATGGAATACACCCTCCTCATACACTGACCTTCTCTAGAGGTTGTGGGTTAAAGCCCCATTGCAGACACTTAAGCCCATGATCCATGATGACACTGCAGTGCAGTACTGCATTGTTGCAGGTGTAATCTTTTGGATGGAATTGAGGCCCTACAAGATCCTACAGCTCTGCTCTTAAGAAAAGCATGGAAGTCCTGGTGTGTTGGACCGGTATTTTATCCCTCAACCCACACATAAATTAGATTTTGTTACTCTCACATTGTTTGAATTTGATGTGTGCAAATTGGCTGCTACGTTTCTAAGTAATTTGGGATGATTTATCACTATGAAAAACATTATAAAGCTGCAAGACCAGCTGGGATTTTCTGCCCCTGTTTTCAGGGGTTGGAAATAGTGGAGGGGGTGGAGGTTTGAGCAGAGGTCACAAAATGGCTTTTACACCAGTGGGATTTTCCCGCTTGATTGTCCCCGCCAGTGACATAACGGGAATCCTGACTTTAAAAATCAGGATCTCTATTTACATCAATTTAAACCTCATAATCAGGCCTTTACACCTGATTGTCCCCCCATGTCCATTCACATCAGCATGCAATCACATATTCCCCAGGATGTGTACCTGGCGAACAGAAACTGCCGGAGGTGCACAGATGAGGACAGGTTTCAGGGGGAAGAAGGTTCATGCCTAGGCAGTGCCTGACACTGCCCCTGGCAGTGTAGGAGTCATTACCAGGGCAGTGCTATGGAGAGGAGGGGAGAGGGGGGGGATAGGGGGGTGAGAGGGGGGGTGAGAGGGGGGGAGAGGGGGGTGAGAGGGGGGATGGGGGGGGAGGGGGAAATTTCGTGGGAGGCTGCTGGAGGTGGGGGGAGATGAGGGGTTGTTTGTTTCTTTATTTTTAAATTGGGACACCCTTTAAAAAAGATGCCCTGATCTTTCAGAAACCTAAGTTGCTGGCAGGGTGGGCACAATCAGATGACATCTTGGGACCTGTCCCTTCCATTTTTTTTGGTAAAGTTTTTGAAAATTTGGCGTGAAAACCTGGCAAGGCGGGAAAACCTGGTGGCTGCTCTCCACTTTTCCGCCCAAGTCAACATTTAGCAAAGGATGGGTAAATTCTGGCCGATGCCTTTCTTTTCTCAGACCTATGTGGTTATCTCTGTGCCTTAGATGTTACCAAGTAATGAAGGTCTCCAACTTGACTCTTCATAAGTCATCATTGGGGATAGGATGAGGCAAAGGGCCCAGGTACAGTACTCTGTCAGGGAGAATCGGTGTAGGCTCAATGGGCCAAGTGGCCTCCTTGTGCGCTTAGGGATTCTATGATCTTTTCTATTCCTGCTCCTCCTCCATCATGTCCAGAAATGTAATGTACCCATACTTTTCAAATTCCCCTGCACCAAAAGCCATACTTTGTTCGCAGATTCAGGCACCACAAAAGCTTGATGATTCCTGTGCTTCTAAATAATTTAAACATTTTTGCAATTTTATCGATATGAAACTTTTATGTCACATAACCAAAACCCTTCAAAAATAATATCATTAAAGGGATATAAATAATTCTAATATATCTAATATATAATTCTATTCTATTAATACAAGCCTATAATTCAAGAATTTTTTTTTTTGGCAAACACTACTTCTAAGGAGAATCTGGGGAACTGAGAATAATCTGGTTAAGCGACACAGAGTTAAAGAAATATTCGCACAATCACCAATTATCATAGAAATCATAGAAACCCTACAGTACAGAAAGAGGCCATTCGGCCCATCGAGTCTGCACCGACCACAATCCCACCCAGGCCCTACCCCCATATCCCTACATATTTACCCACTAATCCCTCCAACCTACGCATCTCAGGACACTAAGGGCAATTTTTAGCATGGCCAATCAACCTAACCCGCACATCTTTGGACTGTGGGAGGAAACCGGAGTACCCGGAGGAAACCCACGCAGACACGAGGAGAATGTGCAAACTCCACACAGACAGTGACCCAAGCCGGGAATCGAACCCAGGTCCCTGGAGCTGTGAAGCAGCAGTGCTAACCACTGTGCTACCGTGCTCTTATCATTCCAAGTGATGATTACATTTGCCACAGCAGTGACGTATTTCTATTTTTTAGATGGGAATTCTGACTCCCAAAAACAGACGCATTCGGATCAGGTGGGATATAAAAGTCTCAAACCTGACCGCACTCACCTAATTATGGTTTTAACTAAGGTGGGATGTTGGATCAATGGCCATCCACTTCCAGAAGGCAGGGTGATTATTTCAATATGAAAATGAGGAGTCGGAAACTATGGAAGTTAAAGGGTGGTGAGGACAGCTGGATCCAGCAACGCCTTTCCACCTGTCTGCTGGATATAGCTTATTTGCTCTCATATCTACACCTGAGTCTCCCACACCTCCACTTGGTCAACCACATCACCGACACTTCTTGTACCTCATCCCCACCAACCCCTCATCTTGGTATCTCCAAATCTCTAAGTCCCATTCTGGACTTTCTGCTTCTTCCCTTCTGCCCTTCACCTCCAGCTGTTGAGTATCTGCACATTCCCCCGCCAACCTCCCTTCTCCTCCCCCACCAGCCCCATGATGGGATCTTATACACCAAGTGTCTCTCTAGAACTTCAACGACCCCCCAGAACTACAACATCCCCGACTGATGTAAGATGTAATCTGGCCTGCATTTTGGATATTATTTTGGTAGGATTTATTTCGCCTGCTTAACTTGGCCATTTTGCATTAACATGTGAACAGAAAAGAAGCCATGTTGATGCTGCTAATCTTTTTACAACAAACTAACTTAATAAAGTACTATGAAGTAGTCACTGACTAGCAGCAGATAATTATATTAGAAGGAAGTGCCTCAATTACTCTATAATTGAAGGATAAGAAATGAATAATCAAATAAGTTGGATTTCTGTATTTTTTCATTGACATTTCTATGCAAGGAATAAAAATGATGTCACAAAGCCTGGGAAAAAGAAGCCTGAACTCAATGGGATCCGATCATATCAGGAACACGTTGGCCTTGACTGAGGCAACCTTAGTTGCAAATCTTAAGATAAGGGACGAAGTTTGAAGCAAACCCATTGATTTAAGTTGAAAGCAATGTGCACAATTACGCAGAACCCATGAAATTAAATTAGAACCTTATTAACCAATTAGCCATTTCCAGCAACACTTGCTAAGGTGGGGTGATATGTCTTTTTAGGTATATAAGGAAATAATGGGAGCCATCTTGTGTAAGACCAAGTGAAGGGAAACCAGTTTGATCTTCGGGGGCAGAGGAGTGAATTTCTGTCAGCACAGAGACTGTGAGTGTAAGACTGTGCCCAGGGACAGAGGTGGAAGTCCTGTTGATGCGGACCTCAGATACTGAAGTTTTTTTCGGGGGCCCCTGTTGATGCGAAGGGTTGTGATAACTGATATCCTCAGGGACAGAGGAAGCTTCCTCTCAGTACGGGGATCAAGTCTGTAGAGTTTGGTTGATTAATATACTTTTGCTTTCTTTTTTAGTTAATTGATAAATCTTTAGTTAATTGATAGGTGCATTTGCTTTGTATATGTTCAATAAACTTTGGTATTATTTGCTAATTCAGTGTCTGAGTCTTTGCCTAATGGTTAAATATGAAAATGTGGAATTGGGAAATATGTCAACGAAAGAGGAATGAGGACTGCTGGATCCAGTATGCAAATGCCTTTCCACTTACTTGCTGGATATAGCTTATTTGCTCCCACATCTCCCTCTGTTGAACTCAAACTGTTTAAAGGGTTAATTTGGGATCCAGTAATTCGGCTACCTGCAATTTAATTAAATCATGTTTAAATTTATTAGATCCTCCTTTTAAATCTTACAAGGGTCCCTCTAATCTGTGATCACTCCCTCTACCTTCTCTGCTCCTGCATGCCAGCTGATGCCTCAGGCCATTCAGCCCAAAGTCAGCCAGCCTCTCAGTCAAGCTGGCTGCAGCCCAGAAACTGAAGAACAAATAGTTAATCAAACCCTGCGATTAAATGGTCCAGGGCCTGGCGGAAATTCATTTTTTTGAGGTTCTCTGGCTGCAGAACAGTCTCACACTGCTCCTGAATTAATATTTGGGCTTCTGTTTTAATCACTATTGCTCACTCATCCTGTCCTGTGGAAACAAAGTGCCTTTAATTAATGAAAGTTATACTTCCAAGTACATTAAATTAGACATAATACACAGTAAATAATAGCCATGTGCAATATTTCAGGAAATATCTTTGGTGATCTGAACTTCACACAGTTGTGTTCGATGCATCATACCTAAGTAAAAACAAGGCATTTTGCTCTACGTCTGCTTCCAGTACATCCCACATTTCTCGCAGGATGTCATGCACATACTCATGTTGTTCTGAACCTGTAATGGTACAGAAGAATATATGTTACAGGAGACATTAATACATTATGGTTAGAATTTTATGCGTTATTTTTGGGTGTGCTGCCAACCTGGAAGAACGTGAAATCACGCGAGAAGGTATGGGGCGGGCGCCCCAATGTCATCACATGCTCATGCTATATTTTGGACAAGGGGCCAACAATTAATCAACTGACTAAGACGATTAAAAAGGCAATCAATTGGAATTTTTAGGTCAGCCAAGGGCAACATGGGCAGGCAGCCCATGATTTTTCATTTTTCTTATCCAAGGGCGGGATAAAAGGAGGCTGGAGCATTGGCTATGTTAATTCTGAGGAATTTACGATTGCTTTTAGTCATGGCATTTCAGACCTTAAACTTACGCTTCCAAGGTGCTAACGCCACCTTCTCCACCACCTCCCCTCACCTCCCCCCCCCCTCTTGTTGGCAGTGACATTGGGGGCAGATTGCTGACACTGCTGTTGTGTCGGCCCTAATGACTTTGGCAGTTGTCCTTTAGACGGTGGTGAGAGTGTAGGCTCCACCTGGGAGGGTGCGTTCAGTGACATGGCTGGATGCTCCTCAGTTGTAGTGGTCTCAGAAGATGCCGTGGTCATTGCCAGAGGAATGGAGCAGCTGCTGCCCTCTTCTGGAGTGAGAGGAACGGACAGAGATGACAGGCAGCTTGCCCGTCAGCATGAGATATGTCGGGACCTCCCTGCTCACTATTGATGGATGGGCACTCAGCAGACAGACAAGGTGTCTTATTCATCTCTCACACTGGCAGTGTCCTCCGGAGGTCACTGCCAGGGTGAAGACTTGCAGTTGTGAGCATGACCCAGGAACCCCAGATTCTGTTCCTGAGAGTGTCGCCACTCTCTCAATGGAGCAAGCTGTGAATCTGTTATTTAGGATCAAAAATGTGTTCAGGCTCCTCTTGGACTCCTTCACAACAGAGACTATGGCATGCAGACCCCCTGGGATTGCCGCCAGATCTTTCTGAGCATCTCTCTGGACATCCAGCCTCTGCCGCTTGATGGCTTGTCAACTGCCAGAGGCTCGTCATCTGCCTCGGACTCAGTCTCGTTCTGGTCTCCAACAGTCCTCTGACCTGCTGGTACCCTGAGCACTCGCTGCCTCTGCCAGCTCCTCATGCAAATATGCCATGCCCATCCCACAGTGCACCACCATCCTTGCCATGGATGTAAAACCCACCAATATCCCTACACTCATTGCCCTACACTCATTGCCCTCCATAAGGTGACAAATGCTGAATGTTCAGCGGGATACACGGGGTTTCTGATGGAGATCCATGAGGGTCTGCACGCCATGGTCTCTGTCATGGGGGAGTCCATGTGGAGCACGAGCGCTGGAGTCACCCTGAGCTCCGGGCACACAGCCTCCTCCATAGAGTGGTGACTCTCATAAAGAGGCAGCTCCAGGAGAACAATGACGTGTTATTGGGGTTGCGCACGGAGCTGCAACCCTCACACAGGCACTGACCTCAGGAGATCAATGCCTGTGTGGGAGAAGACGGTGTCAACCAGTATCACTGAGAGTTGGTCGTCCTTCATAGATGAGCAGGGAGGTGAGGACTCACCTCAGAATGGTGGACAAGATGGCTGCCGTCTCTGTGGATTCTTCCCATGGAGCCACAGATGAGGACATCAGCTCCTCCATCTGCCACCAGTCATCACTCCATCCTCCAAGTCCGCAGCAACTGAGCATTACCCAGCAATGTTCCGAGTGAACCCACCCAGGCAATGCCTGCTCAGGCCCCGCCAACTAGAGGACAACCGCCAAGGTCATCTGTGCCAACAGGACAATGTCATTAGCAACCTGCCTCCAATTCCACTGTCAGGGGGGGGGCACCTAGACGTAGCACCCAAAGGAAAATCCTAAGACACACTAGCAGGGGTCCTTACTGGGTGATCTTGATCTGATTATTTCTGAGATTTTGTGTCAATTATCCAAGTGGATCAACCTTTTGTTTGCAATGTTCTTGATTTGTCACCTTTCATATAATACTCCACTTAAGCCAGATGTGTTCTGTACACAGCGCTCGTGTCAGACTCCATGCAGTTACTTAGCTAGTCCCCCTGACACCAAGGGACAATTTAGTATGGCCAATCCACCTAACCCGCATATCTTTGGACTGTGGGAGGAAACCGGAGCACCCAAAGGAAACCCACACAGACACGGGAAGAACGTGGAAACTCCACACACACAGTGACCCAAGCTGGGAATTGAACCCGGGTCCTGGCGCTGTGAGGCAGCAGTGCCTCTCTCCTCAGCGCTTGTCCTTCATCAACTCAAAGGCGTCAACCACCACCTTTTCAACTCTCCAGAACACCACCTCACCT
The DNA here is from genome assembly GCF_964213995.1 of Mustelus asterias. NCBI lineage: Eukaryota > Metazoa > Chordata > Chondrichthyes > Carcharhiniformes > Triakidae > Mustelus > Mustelus asterias. The sequence goes on along the minus strand of NC_135815.1, from coordinate 85,168,875 downwards.
TGCCTTGACAAATGCCTAGCTCCTCAGCCTTTGTTGCCAACAGGGGCCTTTTATCCTGCACATGCACAAAAGAACATCAAACCCAGTTGGATTTGAGGAAAAAAGTAGAAAGAAACTGAAGCAAGGGGTAAGGAGGGTTAAATGGGATCACAAAAAAGTATTGGCCAGCAGGATTAAGGAAAATCCCAAGGCTTTTTATACATATCTAAAGAGCAAGAGGGTAGCCAGGGAGAGGGTTGGCCCACTCAAGGACAGGGGAGGGAATCTATGCGCGGAGCCAGAGGAAATGGGCGAGGTATTAAATGAGTAATTTGCGTCAGTATTCACCAAAGAGAAGGACTTGGTGGATGATGAGTCTGGAAAAGGGTGTGTAGATAGTTTGAGTCATGTTGAGATCAAAAAGGAGGAGATATTGGGGTTCTTGAGAAACATTAAGGTAGACAAGTCCCCAGGGCCTGATGAGATATACACCAGAATACTGAGAGAGGCAAGGGAGGAAATTGCTGGGGCCTTGACAGAAATCTTTGTATCCTCACTGGCTACAGGGGAGGTCCCAGAGGATTGGAGAATAGTCAGTGTTGTTCCTTTGTTTAAGAAGGGTAGCAAGAATAATCCAGGTAATTACAGGCCAGTGAACCTTACGTCAGTGGTAGGGAAATTATTGGAGAGGATTTTTCGAGACAGGATTTACGCCCACTTAGAATTAAATGACGTATTAGTTAGAGGCAACATGATTTTGTGAAGGGGAGGTTGTGTCTCACTAACTTGATCGGATTTTTCGAGGAAGTGACGAAGATGATTGATGAGGGTAGGGCAGTGGATGTTGTCTATATGGACTTCAGTAAGGCCTTTGACAAGGTCCCTCATGGCAGACTGGCGCAGAAGGTGAAGTCGCATAGGATCAGAAGTGAGCTGGCAAGGTGGATACAAAACTGGCTCGGTCATAGAAGACAGAGGGTAGCAGTGGAAGGTTGCGTTTCTGAATGGAGGGCTGTGACAAGTGGTGTTCCTCAGGGATCAGTGCTGGGACCTTTGCTGTTTGTAATATATATATAAATGATTTGGAGGAAAATATAACTGGTTTGATTAATAAATTTGTGGACGACACAAAGGCTGATGGATTTGCGGATAGCGAAGAGGACCATCAGAGGATACAGCAGGATATAGATCGGTTGGAGACTTGGGCAGAGAAGATGGCAGATGGAGTTTAATCCGGACAAATGTGAGGTAATGCATTTTGGAAGGTCTAATATAGATAGGAAATATACAGTAAATGGCAGAACCCTTAAGAGTATTGATAGGCAGAGGGATCTGGGTGTACAGGTACACAGGTCACTGAAAGTGGCAACGCAGGTGGAGAAGGTAGTCAAGCAGGCATACAACATGCTTGCCTTCATTGGTTGGTGCGTTGAGTTTAAAATTGGCAAGTCATGTTGCAGCTTTATAGAACCTTAGTTAGGTCGCACTTGGAATATAGTGTTCAATTCTGGTTACCACACTACCAGAAGGATGTGGAGGCTTTGGAGAGGGTACAGAAAAGATTTACCAGGATGTTGCCTGGTATGGAGGGCATTAGCTATGAGGAGAGGTTGGAGAAACTTGGTTTATTCTCACTAGAACGACGGAGGTTGAGGGGTGACCCGATAGAATTCTACAAGATTATGAGGGGCATGGACAGAGTGGATAGTCAGAAGCTTTTTCCCAGTGTGGAATAGTCAATTACTAGGGGGCACGGGTTTAAGGTGCGAGGGGCATGGTTTAAAGGAGATGTATGAGGCAAGTTTTTTACACAGAGGGTGGTGGGTGCCTGGAACTCGCTGCCGGGGGAGGTATTGGAAGCAGATACGATAGTGACTTTTAAGGGGCGCCTTGACAAATATATGAATAGGATGGGAATAGAGGGATATGGTCCCCGGAAGGGTAGAGGGTTTTAGTTCAGTTGGGCAGCATGGTCTGTGCAGGCTTGGTGGACTGAAGGGCCTGATCCTGTGCTGCAATTCTTTGTTCTTTGCTCTTTGTTCTTTGCCTGAAAGGGGGGTAGAGGTGGGAACCCTCACAACATTCAAGAAGCTTTTAGATGAGCACTTGAAATGCCGTAGCGTACAAGGCTATGGACCAAGTGCTGGAAAATGGGATTAGAATAGAAAGGTGCTTGATAGCCAACACAGACACGATGGGCTGAAGGGCCTCTTTTCATGCTGCAAAGCTCTATGACTCTAATCTCATCTCCTGATTCTCCATCCCCCTGAGTTTCTGAGTCTGCACGCCAGCACCAACTCACAAGGACAACTTCAGTTCTTTAGCCACACCTAGCTGAAGTCTACTGCCCCAAAGATTTTGTCCCAATGGCTTGCATCATGGAATCACTGACTTTTGCTTTCTCAGGGCTTCTCCCAAGCCCGCAATACTTGAAGCACTTTGATTGTTTGGAGCCTCTTTATTCCTCACCCTGCAGGTCCAGGTGGTCTTCTCCTCCTCTTGACTCCTTCCTCGGTTCTCTCTTTTTAACTGGCACCTCTCCTTGTCCCCACTCCCTGGGCTCCCTCTTTGGGATCTCAAAATGTCCCCTCTCTCTGTCCCTCTCTGGGATGTTTTTTTAGTCTGGCATCCTGCTGCTGGGTTCCATAATCGGGGTTTTCTCGCCATTTTCTTTTTTTCTCTCTTTACACGGGTACATTGGGCCGTTGTCCGCAGCTTGAAGAACTACAAATCCTGGGCTGTGCCTGCGCAGCCCGCACTCAATCCATGCATGGGGGGCAACTCCTGAGGCCTGTTGAGACTTTTAGTTCCCAACATCTGGCCAATTACAAGGCAAGCTTGGATCTCTTAACAAGGGACTGTCCTGTGACTTTTTCCCCTAGAGTCATCAAACATTCCCTTTGAAATACATTTCCCCTGTTATTTACTCATAGCTGCAGATTCACCACAGCCATTCATATTATCAATGACAAAAAACTATTATGCACTTCACATCTCCTAATCTAGTATTAATAAATAAACAAGTATTGAGAAAAAACTCTTCAAAGAAATAGCAGGTTCTTGCAAGGTAATTCATATGTCAAAGCTTTCACTCCCTTTTGCAATTGTATTATAACTGTTTACTGGGCTAATTGAGTTAGTCATTCTTGCAGCTCAGCCAGACATTCATAATGAGACCATATGGCAGGCTGAGCAGAGGGGTAAGGGCTTGAGGACCTACAGTCCTGATTATAACTGCACAGATGTCCCAGTAAATGGAGGTAGGCTTTCTAGCCGTTGGCCATGTCATCTGCCATTGCAGCCTTTGATCTGCCTCTGGGGGCAGCATGTCTGACTCCATCCTGTCCTTATCTCGCTGGAATGGAAATATGGTGGGCAGGTGCCTCCTTGACGGAGAGCAGTTTGTGGAGTCGGGAACTTTCCTGACTTTCTTTTCCTGTATCCTTAATAAAAATCTGGCCCTCAGTATCTGAAGCAAACTCATATTTATTAGTCTTTTAACTCATACCTATTGTTCTTGCATTCTTGAGTTCTCGAAGGATTACACCTCTCCACCAAATCTGTAGTTTGTTGGCAGCTAAATTTTCATCCTTGGTCGGGCTCCTGTCCTTCCATGCCTCAGGCAGTTCAGTTGCGGCAACTTATTAAAAACATTAAGGGTTTTGTGAAGTTAGTTGAACATTAAAGCATTATGCTAGATGCTGAACATAAAGCATTAACTACTTTTTATGTTTTTAACCCCATAACAGTTGTGATCGAATTGTTATTTGTTTTGGAATACTATCATCAGTCTCAACGATAGAACATTAACAAGTGAGTCAATTCTCCAGGGCTATGGGCCCATTGGGAGCATGGCCCATAGTGCAAATATGAGGAAATGTCAATTGCATCACCATTAGATTTTTAGATAGGATGTCAGGAGAAGTATGCGCATTTGGGAAATCCCTGGCTCTGCCAATGAATAAAGGTAATATTGGTCTGCGCCATTAGCGTAGAAGTGGGATCACAGGAATCATCAGCCAGTTTGACACTATGTCTGACATCCTTTTTCACTGCAGTCAAAATTGGCATGGTGCAAAATTGACCATTGTAACACATTTTGAGCTAATTACACCAACCTATTTCACCTCCTTTGTTTACTTATGTGTTGGGTACAGTTGCAGACTGAAGAAGATGTAGAAGGTAGGGAGGAAAGTTAAAATACAGTGCAAAAGGGAAGATGTCCGAGAGTTCAAAAACAGCATGAGGGAGGAGTGGTGCAAGAGTTCAAAAAGAGCGTGGGAGGGAAGAGATCTGAGAGTTCAATGCAGAGAAGAGTGAGGTAATTTATTTTGGCAGGAAGAATATGGAGAGACAGTGTATGATAAAGGAAGAAATTCTAAAGGAGGTGCAAGAACAGAAGGACCTCAGTAGTTACGTACATAAGTCACTGAGGATGGCAGAGATGGTTGAGAGAGCAGTTAATAAAGCATTTGGTATGAATAATAGCTGCAAGGTAAAGACAACCAACTAGACATATTAACTAACAAGAGGTTCATTGGAGTAAAACAACTATATATAGGACAGAGATAAGAATGCTTCTGAACTCCACGACACCTAGACTCCAACAACCCGAAAGCCTGCAATAGATTTGCGTCCTCTGCCACGATTGGCCCGATGGGTCATTCGACCCCCGATAAACTCGCTCCTTGAACAGCTTTCGGGCTGTTGGAGTTCAGGGTCATGGAGTTCAGAAGCATTCTTATCTCTGTCCTGTATATAGTTGTTTTCCCCCAATAAACCCCTTTTTAGTTTATCTGCCCAGTTGGTTGTCCTTATCTTGCAGCTATTGCAGAGAGGTTGGGACTATTTCCTTGGAGAAAATAATTCAGGGGGAACTTGATAGGGTATTCAAGATCCTGAAGGGTGTGGTCAGGGTGAATAGTGAGAAACTGTTTCCACTCAAGGAAGCATCAAGAACGAGAGGGCACAAGTTCAAAATAATTGACAAAAGGAGCAAAAGTGATGTGATGGATTTTTTTTCCCCCCCAGAGTGTGGTTGGAGTCTGGATTGAATTTCTTGAGAAGGCAGGTCCAATCAAGGTATTCAAAAGGGAATTACATTGCATTCTGAAAAGAAAGAATGTGCAAAGTTACAAAGATAAGGCAGGGAAATGGTACTAGGTAGAATGTTCTTTCAGAGAGCCGTGTAGACTTAGTGGGCTGAATGGTCTCCTTCTGCACTTTAAAGATTCTGTGAACTGGAAACTGGGTATCAAATTTAGATGCGTTTGTAATCTTGGCAGCGACTGACAGGGCCTTTCCTACACTGGAGCTGGGCTTTGCGTTTGGCTCCAAGTGTGTGTTGAGTTCTAGCTGGCTTTGTTTAGAAGACTCAGGGCCCTATTTTACCATTTTGATTCTAAGTGCTGGGCAGACTTGAAACTGGGAATGTTTCGGATCCGACTTTAAGACCTATTCTCAGGCGCCCCCATACGTACTCTGCCTGAAAAAATATCAGCGGTTCCAATTGGGGTGCAGAAGCCTGTGGGTGGGGCTTAACGTGACTGAAACCCTGCAGCTCCAATCAGTGCCTCCAACTGCTCAGGCGCAGAGAAAAAGATAGAATGCTGCTCGCCTGCCACATCCCTCCCGGGCCGGACAATGCCTCCCTCTGGCCCCCGCAGACATTGCCCCACCCCCACATTACTGACCCCCTTTTCTCCCCACCCCCCGCCACCCAGACCGATTGCGGGCCCCTCCCCCCCTTCCCACCCACCGATCTCAGGCAGAGTGGCAGCGGACCCCCCTTTCCTCCCACCAATCTCAGGCAGACTGACAGCACCCACCTCATCCCCCCACCACCGATCTCAAGCAGAGAGCCTTCGGACGCTAGGCACCTACCTCCTCACTAACTGGCGTGCCTGAATCGGACTTCGATGGAGCATGTCTGTCTTGCGCCGATTCTGGATGGGTGAACACCGTGGTAAAGGGGGGAGTGCCAGTAAAGTTGGGCGTGCAGCTCATTAAGTCAATTTAAATGCATGCAAATGCATTTAAATATCTGTTGTGCCTGTTGCGGACGTGGTCCCGATCGCAGCCATTTTCGGGCCTGGCTAAAGGGGGAACCAGTGCGGAGGCGGGCACAGATCGTGCTACTCGCCTCACACCCGGCTTTACCAAGTTTTCACGCCCGAAAATGGGCGCAACGCGGTGGTAAAATCGGGCCCTAAGTGTGTGCTGACAAGTTTCTTCACACCGACTGTACGAGGGTATAATGAGTTTTGGACACAGTTGTGCCTGCACTGCAAGTGCACTCACTACACTGCAGTGCATTGAAAGTGGACTAGGACTCAGTTTTATACACCATTGGCATTTGCACTGTTCTCCTCCAAATTTCTCCACCAACTACAGTCGCAAAAATTGCAGCAGGACCTTCAGGCCTTCAATTGGATGTATTGATAGCTCCCTTTGAGTAATGCCGAGCCCACCATCTCATCAATTAGAAGGCAAACTCTTAAAAATGAGATTTGCTATAAAAATCATGAGTTGCTACTTTTTCAAACATAAACCAATATATAAGTTAGCAGTTGGTTTGAAGACCTCATTAATAGTTTACTTAATTTATAACAAGTCAGAGCTCATTAGAAAAATGATATTTTTGCCCCATTTGGGCAGGACCAAAGTGTTTCATCTTGAAGATGCCTGAAGGGCATCCAAGCCAAGATTGAGCCAGGCCATTTCGCAGGCATTCAGAGTGGACACCTAAAACTAGTGTTTGGTGACTTGCAGTGCCTAATGAGGCCATAATGTCTGATTTAGGACGTTCTCGGGGAGACCGGGATGCAGAGATATCAGGCCTTCTCTCACCATTGGTTGTAAAGTGCTTTGAAACAACCTGAAGTTGCTTTATTTCTTTTGAAGAATAAATTAAACCTTGCCTTTGTCTGTGGTTGAACAAAGTTTTACATCAGTAAAACCTGTTTCTCTTCCATGCTGCTAAAGATTAGGGGTACTGCTCTTTAAAGAGAGTACCTAATGATTTGACATTTTCCCTAGATTATAGTGGATGTTCTTCAATCTAAAAGTAAAGGATTTGCATCACATGTGGCAGTGGATTTATTTAAACTGTACCAAAAAGAGTAGACTTCAAAAGCACATGGGCCTGGAGATGCATCTTCAGTAAGGACAGGATCAACACTGAAATAAATCAATGCATAAACAAAGAGAGAGGACAAACAGTTCCCATCTGCTGTTGGGGTTGGGGCCCCATCTTGTGCATTAATTTGTCCAAACTGCTCGATGACTGTGACAGCAAATTGTGTAGCTTTGTCAACTCCTGTTTGTAGCCCCAGTCTCACTTCTCTGCTCTGCACCTTGACCCCATTGAGAAGGATCAGCAATCTAACTCCTGCTTTGAGTCAACATGGTCTGGGGGAGGAGCAGCATATGCAGAAAGATATGTTTCAAACCTTATTGTCAACTCCCGAGATCCCATGGCACTACCTCCAGGGAGGGCAGGGGCGTTCGCCCTGGTGTTTGGATCAACACTAATCATTGAACCAACACCTAATAACAGACTGTCTGATCATTTTCACATTGTTTGTCGTTGTGCAAATTGTCCGATAGCTTTCTCTATGTCATAACAGTGATTACGCTTCAAAGTACTTAACTGGTTGTATCGCACTTTAGGATGCCCTGAGCTTGTGAAAGGCATTAACTCAATTCAAATCTTTCATAGAATCATAAGATCCCTACAGTGCAGAAGGAGGCCATTTGGCCCATCGAGTCTGCACTGACCACAATCCCACCCAGGCCCTAACCCCATAACCCCATGCATTTAGCCTAGCTAGTCCCCCTGACACTAACGGTCTATTTAGCATGGCCAATCAACCTAACCCACACATCTTTGGACTGTAGGAGGAAACTGGAGTACCTGGAGGAAACCCACGCAGACACAGAAGAACGTGCAGACTCCCACAGGCAGTGACCCAAGCTGGGAATCGAACCCGGGTCCCTGGTGCTGTGAGGCAGCAGTGCTAACCACTGAGCCGCCAAAACTTTTTAAGTTCACTGAATGATTCTGAAGTTAAGGGGCTCTGTGGCTACAAAACTTTATTACAAGCAATGTATATTTCATTCATAGGATTTGAAATTGAGAAATAAAACTGCAGAGACATTGGTCACATTTTTGGATAGGCAGTGTAGGTTTTCTTCTGGGGGAAATGGACGTGCTGGGTCAGTTTGCAATTGGATTCACTTGCTCTCCTATGCAATTGTGTTATGCTCGATTTACACTGCCATAAAATGTGCAGGTGCAATCATGTATACAGGCCTCATTTTCACAGGAATTGCTAACCGCGCGAGCAAAACGTTACCTGCAATTCTACTTTCCTCCTGACGAAATACTCAAACTCTCACCTGCCAGCAAGCGGCTTCTTAAAGAGGATTTTAGGTATAATTGGTTAGCACCACAAAACTAATGTATTGTGTATTGCACTTCTTGATGCTCTCTATTTAAAATAGTTGTAGGCAAAAATGAACAGAGACACCAGGGAGCTTCTCCTGCACTGGAGGTAGTTTGCTTGCACTTATCAGTGAGTGTCTTTGCATACCGAAGGATGCTGCCTGGAAATTTCTGGCCAAAGAACGCCAATGCAAAAATGCCTGCTCCAAGTGCACCAGTCTGGGAATATCAGAGCAGAACTTTTGCAGGCATTCGCAAATTGATAACTTGCAAGCCATATCAATATTTTTCATGCTTTAAGATTGTACTTTCATGCTAAAGATTTTATCAGTGCTCAATTTGTACAGGATCTTTGGTTAAATTATATATGTTAATCATAAATGCAGGGAGCCGTTTAATAAAAAATATATTCACTGCATTATAGGAATAAGAAATTGCAGTACCCAATGGCTGTTCAGATATATTCAGGCGGCACGATGGCACAGTGGTTAACACTGCTGCCTCACAGCGCCAGGGACCCAGGTTCGATTCCTGGCTCGGGTCACTGTCTGTGTGGAGTTTGCACATTCTCCCCATGTCTATGTGGGTTTCCTCTAGGTGCTCCGGTTTTCTCCCACAGTCCAAAGATGGGCGGGTTAGGTAGATTGGCCATGCTAAATTACCCCTTAGTGTAAGGGGGATTAGCTAGGTTAAATTGCATGGGGTTATGGGGATAGGGCCTGGGTAGGATTGTGGTCGGTGCAGACTTGATGGGCTGAATGGCCTCCTTCTGCACTGTCGGATTCTATGATTCTGTATTGAAACATGAAGTTTTTCAATGTTATTTCTGAGTATTTTCACAGCACTCAATATATATTTCCTCAATGCACATCGATGGGCAGCTAAGAGCTATTCTTTCTTCATCTGCTAAAGTCCATATCAGCTAGTCCCAGCACACTCACTTGAGCAAGATTTGTTTTTGATCACAAGCTTCTTCGGCGAGGTATCAATTAAGAGTGTCTTAAGAGCAAAACATTCCTGAATAGTTGGGCAAGCATCAAGGGCGTGTGCTACAGTAGCGTAAACAGCAGTGTTGAAGGCCTAGCAGAGAAATAAAAAAGAAAATTTACAGTGAGGATAGGCATCAGGTAAGTCTTTTTCAAATTAAATTGTGTGACTTCAGTTACTTTACAATAAGAACACGCATTTCTTTAGTATCTTTGGCATGGACTGAAATAAAAAATTAGAAAGGCAATGGTAACATTCACCTTTTTTCAAAAGAGGGCTTGAACACAAAGCGGTGGAGGTTATGTTGCAATTGGGCAAAAGCTCAGATTCAACCATATGTGGTTCAGTTTTAAGCACTGCACCTAAGGATTGGTGGATGTACAGCACTTGATCACCAGAATGATACCAGGATTTAAAGGATTAAATTGTGAGGACAGCTTGAATAGGTTATGTATTCTCTTGAGTACAGAAGGTGAAAGGGTTACCTAATTGAGATGTTTAAGATGATTAAAGTATTTGATAGGATAGATAGAGAGAAACCATTTCTTTTGATGGAATACACCAAAACAACTGGGCATAACCTTAAAATTAGAGCTAGGCCCATTCAGGGATGATGTTAGCTAAACGTCACACAAAGGCTAGTGGGAAACTGGAACTGAGATCACCCCAATACCCCTCCAAAATTATTGGGGTTAGGTTAATTGAAAAATTCACACTAGGAATAATTGATTTATGATAGGTAAGGCTATTAAGGGAAATGGAGCAAAGGACTGATCCCTGCAAGACCCTGTACTTACCTGAAAGTCTGGCCTCCTTGGGCACCTCTTTGAGGCTGTATGAAATCCCAGTTATGGCGCCATTTGATTGGCCAGCAGCTCTTGGAGGCAATACTTTCTCTCTGATAGAGGTGGAAATCCTGCCTCAAGCTAATTAAAGGCCTGGCCAGCGAGCATTAGTGGCTGTGGGGCAAGCCAGCCAAATGCAGAAGGGCCTGATCCTGACTTTTAGGTTTGGGTACAGGGATCCATGTAATGCATTGGCACTTCAACGCATCCAGAAGACAAGAACAAACTAACCCCAGATGTCAGAGAACAAATTGTATTGTGCATATTTCAAAAAGTGAGGTAGACCTGGAAAAATCACTTGCTCATGTGTGCTCATACCGAACTGTGCTCACTTGCTCATGTGTGCTCATACTTCTTTTAATTTCCATTTTCTTCCACAACGTCTGGGTGCATTCCGCACATTGGCAGATGAGGTGGAGGCAGTCAGCTCAGTGTCATGCCTTGTTGCCTTGAATGATCAAGGCAAGCGTGCTCTGGAGGAAATGGGCCTTGAGGGGTCCAGTCTATTGGGTCTCTCCTGTACCAGTAAAGGAGCATCCATCTTGGTCTCACCTGCTGGAATTGGAGTCAACGGTGAAAGAGATGAGGGGATGTTGTTAATCTTGTGGCTGTCTTGCGACAAAGACCCTGGGGCAATTGGCATGTGTTCCTCCTCCATTTGGGTATGTGAACAAATCTTGCTGTCTTCCTGAGGAGAAGGGGCTCTTGGTGGTGGGGTGGGGGTCCAGGATCCTCACCCCCTAGTCACTGCTACAGTGAACCCATGGCTAGACCAATGGAATGCAGATCAGAGCACATCATGTGCTCAGAGGCCTGAAAGATGGCGGAATTCATGGCTTATACCATAAGTAAAGCTGCGCATAATCCCTAGCATGTTTGTCATATTTTCCCCTAGCCTGTGCTGCATGTCCAGCAGGCTCCTTGCGTCAATGACCAGAAGCCTGTTATCAGCACTGGGCTTGGTAGGGGCCTGATCTCCAGCAGTCCTCTGATCGTCTGGGGGCCAGGTTGCCACATTGTCTCCCATGTTGTGTGACATGTTGGTGGTGTGTTGTTGAACTGTGCTCCCAAATCTACAAGCTGCTGATGGTAGGTGCAACTGTGCTGGCTGAGATTGATTATAGGCAGATCACATTGCATTCTCTGGGGCACTAGCTTCTGCGTCCCAGAGTTGGAGTCTTCATGCTCCTTCAGGGCTACGGCAAGGTTCTTGGATAATGACCCGTAGTGGAAAACAAAAAGAGTTGCATTCGGAATCATCACAGCTTGAGTGCCCCACATCTTCCATCCTGTGTGCCCATATGCCACCACTGGGATGGCTGCCTCTCCCTTCTTATTCCTGGCCGGTCCTACTTCAATGTCTGCCACCAATCGTACTTCCCCTAAGCCAGTGATTTCCATCTCCTCCTCTTTGGCTGTTGTGAGGAGCCTGAGGTTGGGAACTCCTCTTTTTGTGTGTCTCCACTCCTTCGAATTGTGGGTCTGCTTGTCCTACATGACAAAGTGCAGAGTTAGTGACATGTCAATTGACATCTGTTCCCATCACACATAAAGTCCTATCATTCAAAAGTACACACAACAGTCAAACTTCCACATGGCTTTAGCCTCTATTGCCATGTGGTGCCATGGCAGATTATGCATTCACTTTTCTGGATAGTTGCCCACTCACACATCTAGCTTATTAATGATCACAGGGAAGATGGTGGCTATTGTAGTGCCAGGTATCACAGGGTATTAAGGAAGACTTGAATCACAACTGTGATTTATTGAAGGAAAGAATAAACTATATAGAGACGAATCAGGTCTAGTTCCACCAACTCCCGGGCTCACACTAAAGGTTCCCTCCTACCAGGACCAGCGCCCTAACACCCAATAGGTGTTGGTTCATGTGCTTCCTCCTGATGGGCTCAGGAAGATCATGTGACCCACCCCTTAAAGGGGCCACGCTACCACAGTGGCATAGTGGTAATATCACTAGACTAGACATCCAGAGGTCCAGGCTAATGCTCTGGGGACATGGGTATAAATTTAAATTTATTTCATAAATCTGGAATATAAAACTAGTCTCAGTAATGGTGACTTTGAAAACTATCATAGATTGTTGTAAAAACCCATCTGGTTCACTAATGACCTTTAGGGAAGGAAATCTGTCATCTTTACCTGGTCCGATCTACATGTGACTCCACACCTGCAGCACAGTTGACTTTTAACTGCCCTCTGGAATGGCCTACTAACCCATTCAGTTTAAGGAAAATTAGGGATGGGGAACAAGTACTGGTCTTGTCAGCGATACCCACATCCCATGAGAGACTCATTTTGATTATGTAGTACTTACCCTTGCACATCGGAGAAGGTCATTAAACAATTTTCTGTACTGGACCCAGGTTTGGCATGTCACCACACGGTTGCTCACTTCCTCTGCCTCCTCCATCCAGGCCACTTTGATCTGATGGGAGGGTCTTCTGATACCATCTTCATGAAAGAGCGCCTCCTGCCTTGCCCTGATGGCCAGGAAGGGAACGTGCAGAGAGGCATCGCTGGTCTGTGGAGCAGGTCTGCTTTGGCAGTCACTCATCCCTCCAAAGAATATGACACTCTCAAGTAATGGGGCAAGTTGGCAGTGATGCACTACCTCTCTGTATGAACAGGAGGCTCTTTAACAGGCTGCATGTAGATGCAGCAGTATCAGCTGATGATGGGTTTCACCCATGAAAAGCTTCCCCACTTCATGAGCTTTGCTCGTGCAATGTTGGCATTTAGAATTTTAATTACAATCATGTGGAAAAGTGCAAAAGGAGAGAGAGCAGAAGTGGGGGTGCTCAGTTCCAGTTACAACATTGGAAATTACATGCTGTGGACAAAATCCCGTTCTTGTCAGTGTGACCGAGAAAGTTAAGAGGGGACCTGATAGAAGTATACAAAATTGTGAAGAGTTTTGATACATTAAATCAGGAGTTTTAAATCAAGACAAACTATTTCCTTTGGTCCTGGGTTGGTAACTAGAGGGCATAATTTTAAAATCATGACCAAAGGATGAAAAGAAAGGTAAGGACATAAAATACCCTACAACAGTGGATGCAGAATTCATAATAGCTATGAAAAAGTGAAATAATAGTAAAATGGAACTTGCAAAGAGTTTGCAGAATGGACCTAAGTAGATAGCACACTTAATACATATGACATAAGCTTGCTAGATATTACACTTCTCATTGGATAGAAGTACAGCAAAATGAGATACAGCATTTCTGTTCACATTTAAAATGATATTAATTTAATATTTGTAACCCATGTAAAATGCAGAGAGAGATTTGGCTCAGAAGGGATCCAAAAAAGGAGAAAATAATGTATAAAATGGGTAGAAGGAAACAACCAGTGAGCACGGATGTGGCGACAGAAATGCTTGTTTTTAATTTTTTTTGGCGACTCTAACAAATAATTTTCAATCAGTTCACCTTGATTTGCTTGTCAATCAGACTCTTGTCTTCAAATTCGCATGGAAAATGAGAATGCAGTAGTTCTTTTGTAGCTTTGTGAAATTCTTGTTTATCATTGAAGCTATGGATTGCATTTTCTATGTATTTCATAATTCGGGCAGCGTGTCGATTGAATCGGAGGCTGTCCTGTTGATGTACACAAGTCAAGAAAGTCAAGCTTTACGCTGCAATATCTTTTAGCTTACAATACATTTAACTGGCTTCATAACAGTAAGACCTATATACTTCCAGAATACTTAAGATGAGGATGGATTTATGCATTCTCAAAATATACATAGAGGTTGTAAATACTCCCCAAATATATACAGAGAGAGGATCAATATGCACTGAAAATATATACTGATGGCAGATTTGTATACTTCAAAAGTATACTGAGGATCGACTTATATAGATCGAAGAGTACACACGCTTACAGTAGATGTGATATCAGGGCATTCCCAGCATTGTGTTTCAAATTCCAGAAGTGAATATCTGTAACTCAGACACTGAGTTAAGCCCACTGCACCCAAACTTCTGATCACAGATGCAGAATTGTGCTGCACTCTCATTTCAAATGGACAGAATATCAAGTGTGAAGTATTGACCATCACAAGCAGATTTCTAATACACACCATACACTGAAAACAATGATCTATTTGGTTCTTACACAACCACAGTGAAGTATATGAAGTAAGATGTGAAATACACTGATTGTGCACACCGATTACAGAATCTGCGTTTTCCTTTAAACTGAGAAATAAAGTGTTATAGTCAAGTTTGGTGTGGGGGTGTATACTGTCAAACAGAGGACCCAAAGTTTTTAAAAGTTCTGGGGTGATTTTCTGAACAAGGAGTGGCCACATTTCTGACAGCACCAATTGTAAGATCACCCGCAAACTACTAGAAGTTTTCCATCTGATGAAATTAATGGTGCCTGCTGACATGCCATACTTTAGGGGAGGCACTGGCCTAGTGGTATTATCGCTGGACTATTAATCCAGAAACTCAGCTAACGTTCTGGGGGCCCGGGTTCTAATCCCACTACTGAAGATGGTGGAATTTGAATTCAATAAAAAATATTTAGAATTAAGAATCTGCTGATGACCATGAAACCATTGTCGATTGTCAGGAAAACCCATCTGGTTCACTAATGTACTTTAGGGAAGGAAATCTGCCATCCTTAACTGCTCTGGCCCACATGTGACTCCAGCGCCACAACAATATGGTTGACTCTCAACTGCCTTTGGGCAACTAGCGATGGGCAATAAATGCTGGCCAGCATGCAACGCACACGTCCCATGAATGAATAAAAGAAACTTGAAATATTGTTCCTTTGAAATTCAGTAATGAGATGCACTTTACCCAGTCCAAACCCAAGGTCCTTTCACTGTTAGCCATGGCTCAGTTGGTGGCGCTCTCATCTCTGAGTCAGAAGCTTTTTGCTGACAATCCAATGCAGTGCTGAGGGAGTGCTGAACCTTTATTTAGGATGAAAGATTAAACTGAGTCCCAGTACCCTCTCAGTGTAAAAGATCCTATGGCACTATTTCTAAGGAGGCAGGGTTCACCCCTATCTTCTTGCCAATATTTATCCCTCAATCAACATCACTAAAAGCAGGTTATCTGGTCATTATCATGTTGTTATTTGTGGGACCTTGCTGTACACAAATTGGCTGCCACCTTTCCTGCAACAATGTCTACACTTTGAAGTTACTTGATGAACCCTGAAGCGCTTTGGGATGTCTTGGGCCGTAAAATCTATCATAATAAGTGCATGTCTTTCTTTTTATCCTGCAACCAGATTTGTGATACGAACATAAGAACATAAGAACATAAGAAATAGGAGCAGGAGTAGGCCATCTAGTGACTCAAGCCTGCTCCGCCATTCAATAAGATCATGGCTGATCTGATAGTGGGTTCAGTTCCACTTAGCCGCCCGCTCCCCATAACCCTTAATTCCCTTAATGGTTAAAAATCTATCTATCTGTGACTTAAACACATTTAACGAGGTAGCCTCTACTGCTTCATTGGGCAGAGAATTCCAAAGATTCACTACCCTCTGGGAGAAGAAGTTCCTCCTCAACTCTGTTCTAAATTGACTCCCCAGTATTTTGAGGCTATGCCCCCTAGTTCTTGTTTCCATTGTAAGTGGAAACAATCTCGATGTTTCTACCCTGTCTAGTCCCTTCATTATCTTATATGTCTCTATAAGATCTCCCCTCAACCTTCTAAACTCCAATGAGTACAGGCCCAGTCTACTCAATCTCTCCTCATAAGCTAACCCCCTCATCTCCGGAATCAACCTGGTGAACCTTCTTTGTATCCCCTCCAAAGCTAATATATCCTTTCTTAAATAAGGGGACCAAAATTGTACACAGTACTCTAGGTGTGGCCTCACTAGTACCCTGTACAGTTGCAGCATGACCTCCCTGCTTTTATACTCCATCCCTCTCGCGATAAAGGCCAACATTCCATTTGCCTTCTTGATTACCTGCTGCACCTGCAAACTGAGTTTTTGTGATTCATGCACAAGGACCCCCAGGTCCCTCTGCACAGTAGCATGTTGTAATTTTTCACCGTTTAAATAATAGTCCATTTTACTATTATTCCTTCCAAAGTGGATAACCTCACACTTACCAACGTTATACTCCATCTGCCAGGTCCTTGCCCACTCACTTAGCCTATCCAAATCTCTCTGCAGACTCTCTGTGTCCTCCACGCAATTTGCTTTCCCACTCATCTTTGTGTCATCCGCAAACTTTGTTACCCTACACTTGGTCCCCTCCTCCAGATCGTCTATGTATATGGTAAATAGTTGAGGCCCCAGCACCGATCCCTGCGGCACGCCACTAGTCACCGATTGCCAACCAGAAAAGCACCCATTTATTCCGACTCTCTGCTTTCTGTTAGATAGCCAATCCTCAATCCACGCTAACACTTTACCCCCAACTCCATGTACCTTTATCTTATGCAGCAACCTTTTGTGAGGCACCTTATCGAATGCCTTTTGGAAATCTAAATACACCACATCCACCAGTTCCCCTCTGTCAACCGCACTCGTTATATCCTCAAACAATTCCAGTAGATTAGTCAAACATGACTTTCCCTTCATGAATCCATGCTGTGTCTGCTTGATTGAACCATTCTTTTCCAGGTGTCCTGCTATTTCTTCCTTAATGATAGATTCCAGCATTTTCTCAACTATGGATGTATATACATTAGGATCAGGAGTAGACCACTCTGCCTTTCAAACCTGCTCCACCATTCAATAAGATGATAGCTGATTTGATTGTTAAAAAAAAGTGAAGGCAGGAGAAATAACAGAGGTATTAAACAAGTACTTTGCATTGGCTTTACAAAGGAAGAAGATGCCACCCAGGCCGAGATGAGAGAGGAGGTAATTCGTACATGAGAAGAATTCACAATTGAGAGGGAGGAGCTGTCAGAAAGGCTATCTTTATTTAAAATAGATAAGGTAACAGGATCAGGTGAGATGAATCCAAGGGTACTGAGGGAGGTGAGAGTGAAAAATGTAGAGACACTAGTTATAATCTTCCAATCTTCTTTAGGCATAGGGGTGGTGCTAGAGGACTGGAGAATTGCAAATGTTACATCCATGTTCAAAATGAGGTGCAAGAATAGAGCCGCCAACTACAGTCCAGTCAGTTTGACGTCAAAAGTAGGGAAATGTCTGGAATCTGTTGTTTGGAACAAAACTGACAGTCATTCAGACAAATGCAAGATAATTAAGAAAAGCCAGCATGGATTCATTTAGGGAAAATCATGTTTAACTAACTTGCTGGAGTTTTTTTGAGGAGGTAACAGAGAAGGTTGATAAGGACAATGCTGTTGATGTGATGTATATGGATTTTCAAAAGGCATTTGATACAGTGCCACACAACAGACTTGTGAGAAAAATTCTAGCTCACGGATTAAAAGGGAAAGTAGGCACTTGGATAAGCATTGGCTGAGTGACAGGAAACAGAGTAATGATGAGGAGAGTCTTGAACTTCAAAATGGCATAGACATGTTTGTGGATTGGGCAGACAAGTGACAGGTTAAGTTTAATGCAGAGAAGTGCAAGGTGAGAATAATATGGAGTATCAAATAAAGGGAGAAACTCTGAAGGAGGTGCAGGAAAAGAGGGATACATGTACATAAATCATTGAAGATGCAAGGTATGTTGAAAAAAGCAGTTAACAAAGCATATGGTATCAGGCTTTATTAACAGGGCCATGAGTACAAGGGAAGGAGGTCATGTTGACATTGTATAAGGCACTAGTTAGGCTTGAAGAAGGATATGAAGGCATTTAAGAGAATACAGAGAAGATTCACACAAACAATTCCAGGGATAAAGCTATGAGGATGGGTGGCGAGGTTGGGACTGTTTTCCTTGGAGAAAAGGAGGAGAGCAGACTTGATGGAGGTTTTCAAGACCCTGAGGGGTATAGAAAGGGTAGATAGTGACAAACTTCCTACTCAGGAGAGCATCAAGAACTAGAGAGCACAAATTCAAAATATTTGGCAAAAGGAGAAAAAATGATGAGAGGAAAACTTTTCTCATCCAGAGGGCGGTGGGAGTCTGGAACAAACTTCCTGAGAGGGTGGTGGAGTCAGGTTCGATAGAAATGGAATTGCTATCTGAAAAGAAAGAATGTGTAAGCTTGCAGGGATAAGACCGGAGAATGGGATTTGGGAGAATGCTCTTTCAGAGAGCCAGTGCAGTCTTGATGGGCTGAATTACCTCCTGCCGCACCCTAAAGATTCTGTGATTCTATATCTAATTAAACAAAGGTGTGACAAAGGGTATCAATGGTATCGCCTTGCAATATGAACCAGATATTTGTTTTTCACAAACAACCTTGAAACATGAAGAAATCCCCTGCACTACTATGTCAGCTGTTTGAAAGAGCTATCTAACTAGTCTCATTCCTCCATTCTTCTTTGTGATTTTTCTTTAGAATTGCTGAAAAAAGTGACATGCTGTTGAAGCTTTTCATATTTCACTCATCAGGACAGATGTGCAAGAATACCAGTTGTAACAGGAACAACAATTTCTACTGCACAAGAAGAGAGTGCTGATTGGTTGACAAATGAATTCTGGTTGGTGGAGGCATTGCTATGGAGAATGCAGCAGGGAACAGTTAACTGACAAACTTTTGTTTAAATTCAAACCAGGCAGGTTGACTCTGATTGGTCAAGACAATGCCATGGGGAACAAACCAAGGAATGGCTATTCCCCCAAATTTTTGTTTACTTGAAAAAAGTGCAATGCACAGACATACCCATTTTGTCTGCAAAGGACAAGGCCTTATGTGTGAATATATGTAGCTTCTAGCATGTGAAGGTGAGCCACACTCTGAGTCCAACTGATAATCCTAAATTGGTTGTCAGCGTAATTCTTTACACAATCAGAATTGTTTAGCAAGTGCTATCAAATTGCAGAAAGACTTCTAATGTTGGACATCATGTTTTGAGTTTTGCAAGCATGGGCTGGTTGGGTATGGTCAATACTTTGCTTTTGCGAAAAGCTGAAGGAATATGCTGTTTGACACGATCCACCAGTTGTTGGGACATGCCTTGCATAGCTGGCATAACACTGGCACTAAAATTCATATACCACATTACCCATTTGTGTGATAGGTTGAATGTCTTTTCAGCTTGACAGCTGCTTCCTGTTAGTGGAGAATACCACTCATGTTTCTACCGCATAGAAGCAGTGTGGAAAGGCTAAATTCACCTGTTGCTCTGCCAGGGTAATCTGAGATGGACGGGATACTTTCCTGGATTGAAGGTGGTGGCCCTAGGCTCAAGCATAAGTTTGCAAGATATACAGCAAACAAAAATCTGATCAAGGTAACCTCTATCCTACAGGATAGCTTTGATGCAACCCTATTTCAGCATCAAACTTGTATGGTGAGCAAATGACTAAGGCGCTATTTACAGTTGCTGATAAGGCTAATCTTATAGTGCATGGAGATGTAGGAATCCCAATGGGTAAATTGACTAGTGAAGATAGGCTTGTAATAGACAGTAGTGGAGAACGTATGAGCAGATTTTTCAATGAGCAGATTGAGGAAAAGAAGCTCATTTGACTGTTCCATTTTAAAGATGAATTTGATCACAGGATGGAGTTCAGTGAGATGTGGAAGGAAATTCTTACATATAAATGTGGATTCAAATATAGCAAATGTATCATCTACATATCAGAGATATCCAAGGGATAGGAAGTTTTTCTTTTTTCAAATAGAAATCCAATTCCCTTTTTAATAGGTCCTGAACTTCCTGTCTCTGGATGGTCATACGCTGGAGGTATCGCCAAACTGCGCAGGAAAGCCCCTCAGAATTCCCAACGCACTGACTACACTGGAATCACCCGGGAAGTTTGGACTTCTGATGGACCATTCCGCTGCATCTGGAACCCTCCTAAACTCCAAGTTAGGGTTGGAGACTTCCGATGGTTCCAACTCACTTATTAGAATAAGTACCCAGGAAAAGTTAGGAGGATTAAAACCAGTTCTAACTCCAGGGTAACTATACTACGAATCTCCCGACTCCCCATTGGAACCCCCACTTATCAAACTGACCTGACTACCACCCAGTTCACACTCTCGACCCCTAACTATTTGACCAACCTGACCAACTCCCCGACATGTCAGCCCCCCACCACCTTACTAACTGTCTAATCACACAACAACCTCGACCCAGCCTATCCCTTCAATAACCTGCCACTCTACCCTCTCACCCACACACCTGCCACACTACCTCCTTACACACCTACTTGCCAGCCTGCCCATCATCCAGCTGTCATTCAATCCTATCAACCACCACCTGCCACACTGCCCCTCCCCAACTTATCACACTACCCCCTCACCCATTTACTTGCCACCTTACCCCCTCACCCACTTACTCGCCATCCTAACCCTCACCCTTCTCACTTGCCATGCTACTCCCTCATCCACTTGCCACCCTACCACCTCATTCCTTTCCTTACCTTCTCCCCAGGCTCCTCAAAGTTGGTTTATGATTTTAAACTCTACTGAAGCTTTACTTACCAGAATACGGCAGTGAATTCTGTAAAAGGGGGCTTGGCTTCTCCCAATGATCCTGCATCACGAAGGAAGGACTCCCAGAACAGGTGGCTTCCGTATTTTTGAATAGGCCCAGTTCAGAAGTCCAGGAATGAAATGCTGAACTCAGGTCCAAGATAGGAAAGTAGGACTGGAGTGGCAATTTGGCAGTGACTGCCACTTCTTGGAAGATTTGGCCCATTAATGAATTTGCTTTCATCATCTTTTAAGCCAGTGCCTACCAAAGATGTGCAGTCCAAAGATGTGCAATTTAGGTTGATTGGCCATGCTAAATTGCCCCTTAATATCCCAGATTGTGTATGTTAGAGGGATTAGCAGGGTAAATATGTGGGGTTTCGAGGATAGGGCCTGGGTGGGATTGTTGTCGGTGCAGACTCGATGGGCTGAATGGCCTCCTTCTGCACTATAAGTATTCTATGATATATTAGCTCCCTGAATAAATAAAGTCCTTTTCATCTCAGCCATGGCTTCTGTGCCAATTAACTTAAATCTTTGTTCTACAGTTACAAACCTTCCTGCCAGTAGGAACAGTTTCTCCCTTTCAACAAAGCCCTTCCTTAACCTTTTTGAAGGTGGATTGAAATAAACCTTGGGTCGGCAGACTGGCGGCAGGGGCAGAGGCTTAGAATGGTACGCATCACTGGTGGCACTGTGCCTATGGCCCACCCACATCTACTGAGGTTTTATCCATAGTGGAGGAAGTGTGGGTGACTCACCCTCCCCTTGGGCAATTAAGGCCCTTAAGTGGCACCGAATAAATGGCACCCAGTAAATGGCCATTAAAGGCTTCCACCACTGGGATTTGGCGCATGGCAGCAGGTGCCAGGGCCAAGTGGTTCCTCTCTCAAAGTAGTCACCATCCTGTGTTTTCCACAATCTCCTCCTTCTCTTCCCCCATCTGCACACCATCCTTTTGTTTTACTACCTTTATCATTTTTAAGAAAGGAAGACTGGCATTTATGCTACACTTCTCCGGATCACTGGACTATTCAAGATGCATTACAAAATGAGGTATGTTTGATGTGTAGCCATTAGTGTAACAGAGGAAATATAGCAGCCAATTCACACACAGCAAATTCCCACAGACAGCAGTGTGATAATGACCAGATAATGTGTTTTTAATTATGCTGCTCGAGGGATAAATATTGGCCAGGGCACTGCAGATAAATTCCCTGCTCTTCTTGGAAATACTGCCAAGGGATTTTTACATCCACCCTAGCAAGCAGCTGGGCCTCTGTTTAATATCTTATCTGAAAAACCACATCTCTGACTGTGCAATGCTCCCTCAGTACTGCACTGGAGTGTCAGCCTTGATTTTTACCTTCAAGGCCTGGAATGGGACTTGGACTTGGAACTGTGTGACTCAGGAAAAGGTACTACCAACTGAGACACAGCTGACACCTATTTTCAAGCAAAGAAATCTATAAATAAATAAGAAATCTTGAGGGACAGAAAGAAATCCAAGGAAGACCATCATTAAAAATGCATTGAACAACAAAATTATACAATAAAAAGCCTGTCCCTTTCAGAGCACATTGAACGCAGATTCCATTTACACCTACTCCAGATGTGTAAGCAGAGTGTACAGCTCAATCCCATTTTAGATGGATAGAAAATAACTCTCTGCCTTATGTACGTCTACTTGATTAGATCTTCATTTTAAAATTAAGCCATTGAGCATTCTCAGGAGCTTCATGATGGTCCAGTGGAATGGCTGGCAGATCCTGCAAGCACAGCTTTGCTGATGGATCAGGAAGTCCTGTGAGTGGCAGGCCCCATTCAATTTCGTGACCACTGTGCACCCGGTAATTTGTCAGTTGTCATCAGGTTTTAGACTGATAATGTTCCACAACTATTACTGTGCTACATACCTTGCTAAGAGTTGCTAAAACCGTATCTTCATCACCAAAGGTAAATGGTACAGTACTACTTATGTTGATATTGTGTCCAAGAGGACAAGTGGTAGTAAATCGGATCACATGGCGTCTGGAAGAGAAATAACGTACATCAAAAAATACAAAATGGTTGTCAGAAATAAACAGTACAGTGGGCGAATTTTTTATTCTCTGCACACAGTGCCGTTATGGTGGGAAAACTGTCATGCAGAGCAGGGAGGGGGCAGTGCCAGGGTACTGCCCGGGCATGTTCCTCTCCCCCGGGGGCTATACTTACTTGTGCACCCCCGGTGGGTTCCCTTGGCCTATTTTTAAAAACCAGTTGTACACCTCGCTGACGTGAGGGGCAAATTCCAAACGTACAAATACAAATAAGGATACCCTGGTCATGGGAGTTCCATGTCTCATCTGAAAGATGGCACCTCCAGCCACGCAGCATTGAAATGTCAGCCTAAATTATATATTTGAGTCTAATTGGACCACAAACCTTCCTACTTGGATGCAAGTCTGCTATTCCTCAGGCTGACATTTGGCTCAGTGTAAGTAACAAAAGTACAAACTGCGTAGTCTAACATCCATGGTAGAGGAGATATTTGAGTGCATTCAACAGTCAATGACAGATGAACATATAAAAGTGCCATAGCAAACAAATATCCGTGCTAGATCTGTTACAAACATATTGGATTTCTTTGAGCGGATAACTAAGCTAGTGGATGAGTGAAATGCACTGGATGTAACTTTGATGTTCAGAAACTGTTTGTCTAAGGTTCTGATATGAGGTTTGTAGGGAAGTTTAAGGCTCATAGAATAATTAATGAATTGGCAACATAATTGGGAAAAGATCAGCTGTGGTTTCCACAGGGATCAGTCTCCTGCTGCCACTCAGCTGCTGCTATTCTCTAGAAACAGGCGGACAACTAAATGATGGCATTCAAATCAGAGCCAGAGGCTGAGCTCTGTTCAGTCTCCAATGAAGACTACCATGTGGGTTTGTCATGCACTTCCATCAGGATTTATAATCAGCCCTATGGGTCTTAAATTTCCCACCAGCCTCACATGGAGAACTCGGTCAAATGCATTCTGATATCTAAGTAGACTACATTTGTTGTATTACCTTACCGCTTTATCAAGGAACCATCTGGGAACTAAGTCCATCTGACGAAGGAGCTGTGCTCCGAAAGCTTATGGTATTTGCTACCAAATAAACCTGTTGGACTTTAACCTGGTGTTGTGAGACTTCTTACTGTGCTTACCCAAGTCCAACGCCGGCATCTCCACATCATGACTAAGTCTCATAGCAGGGAAGGAATGTGGAGAAAACACGCCATATCTTCCAGCCCCGGCATCATTAATTGTGCAACCAGGTGTTTTGCGCCCAACATCACTGACCCACTATTGAAAAAAGCAGTTGTACCACCTGAAAATGAAGATGAACGTCTGGGAGCACACTGAGGCTGGAAGGTGAACCTCTTGAGAAAGAAGTTGGATCTCTGGGAACATTCTGAGGCCAGAAGATGAAACTCTTGAGAAAGAAATTGGATCTCCAAGAACATCCTGAGACTGGATGATGGCCCTGCCCCATGTCACCGAATCTGGAAGATCTGTATGTGCTCCCTATACCCACTACTGTGGTATTCTGGGGTTCAGGGTTGACGGTGGCCTCCATTCTGATCTCCACAGGCTTCCCCAGGCATCATTCAGGGCAGGTCAGTCCCAACATCTTCCCCGTTGTTCCAGGCGTGCTTTGCACAGATGTGTTTTCTCATTGGTGCCACAGAAAATCAGACATGGGTGGTCAGGCCTTCATCTGCATTGCATTAGCTGGATGCAAATCAGTTTAATGCTGGCCTTCAGTGGGTTTCCCGTTTTGCCATGGTGGGCACCAGTGGAAAATCCACTAGGAAATTTATGTCAGTGTAAAACCAATTTTTGGGCCACCTGCAAAATTCTCCCCTCCTGCCAACCATTGAACCCACAGATGGGGGGCATAGGAGAATTTCGCCCTTAGTGTTACTTCAAACGGGGAATCAATGGCTGGGAATAGGGTAGCTGCTGTTAAAATAATCATAAATAGACTCTGGCTAGTGCAGAATTGATGGGCTGAATGAGTAATTGAGGTCAGAAGAGCCCAAAAATATAGATGTCAACATGCAATGCACTGCAGAAAAACAAAAAAAATTACTACGTAGTTAGTGCCTTGTGATCACACCACCATATTAGTTGTGAAATGATTGGGACAGTTTTATCCCTTTTGATTATATAAACTATGACACCTCAATCTAGGAGGTGTTAATTCAGCATTTTAGATCAAACAAAAAGACAGGCTGAATGCTGTCAATGATTTCCTTTCAAATAAAAACAATTCTGCAAACCATACAGCTAGATCAGTGCTGCACAGCTTAAAGGTTTGAAGATGGAGCTACAACACAGATTATTTAAATTCCCCAAAAGCACGGCTCCCTCTTGGAAGGCTGCGATTTTGGCCTTAGGCCTTTGCACAACAGAGAATTTTAGTCTGTGGTGAACCTGACAACAGGTACAGAGGTGCAAAAGCATTGAAAATGTGACATTGTTCATTGTCAATTGGTTCATGCTTTGTCCTACAGGTTTTCATTTGGCCTTGGGCTGGGTTGGATGTGATGGAGGAAAGGGAGAGGCAAGGTGCCTCTTTCAAAAAAAGGCAACGTAAATATGTAAAGTACGTAATATAGAGTATAATATGTGAAAGAGGACAGATCGTCTTGTATGTGGTGGGGACATGCAGGCTGAATGTACTTGTGTATAGGGTTGTTAAAGACTGGCAGGTTAGGCAGCTGTTCAGGCAAATGACAAATGATGAGCTCAGTTAATCCAT
The DNA here is from genome assembly GCF_964213995.1 of Mustelus asterias. Classification (NCBI taxonomy): domain Eukaryota; kingdom Metazoa; phylum Chordata; class Chondrichthyes; order Carcharhiniformes; family Triakidae; genus Mustelus; species Mustelus asterias. The sequence goes on along the minus strand of NC_135815.1, from coordinate 85,143,305 downwards.
TTCTTCGGGCGGCACGGTGGTCCAGTGGTTAGGACTGGGTAAGATGCTCTGTTAGAGGGGGGTCGGTGCAGACTCGATAGGCTGAATGGCCTCCTTGTGCACTGTAGGATTCTATGACTTCTGGGCTACTTTGGATTTTCATTTTCAAAAATTCGCCTCTCGGCTTTAAGGTTCCTTTGAACTTTCTCTTGGTGGTTTCTTTGGTATTGGTACAGGCACAAAAGGCTCCATCTCCTGGCTCCATAAACATATGGTGACCAATTGGGGATATGCTGTGGAAAGGCATTGGTTCGAATCTTATGAACTTGGTCCCTTTCGGAATGGCAGGACTATTTTCAGATCAGGAACCCAATTTAATAATTGGTACATTTTGCTGAGGCTCCTTCCCTGAACAATGACATTAGTACCTGTCTCCAGGTTCCCAGGCCAATTAGTAGGGCAGTCTGGATGATGTATTCATTATCAAACAAAGGATTTCTAGTTGAAAAGTTACAAAGCCTCATCAGCAATTTGAATTTTCAGGCTGCAGCAACCATAAAAACGAAAGGACACGGAAGAAGGCTGCCGTTCAGTCCTCTCATTCTTATTTGGAGCTCCTACTGTGGGATCTGAGGGCTGTAGTGAGATAAGTTCTCTCAAGGATGCAAGGACGAGGACAACGTCTCAAGCAAGCAGGTGTGGATGGAAGATCACTCCAATCTGAAGACAGTGCTCTGAGGATTCATGACCTCAGGAAGGCATGACTGTTGAATGGCAGAACACTTTCAGGTGCCAAGCCCCACACTCAAATTTTATGACCCAATTAGCTTTTAACAACAAATTTTTTTAAATTAAATATGAAAAGTTTGACTATGATACGATACTCCTTCATTCCCACTTATCCTCACAAATGTACACAGATTTTAAGGATAACACAGGGTTACAAAGTATATCTTACCGTTTTAGGTTTTCCGTAAACACCTAGTCCCTGTAACCCAACAAGTTAACTGTGGTCAGACATAACCCCATTCTGAAACCAAGTGACAGATGCCACTCAGTCGGTCTCCTCTGGATTTCTCCTCAAATCCCCCTCCCACCGATGACTATTACACTGTGAGCCAACTGATCTCACTGGACTTTGATTTCCAAACGAGTGTTTCCAAACTCCACTCTCCAAAAGACATGCCTCAGAATCTTCTTTCAAATAATACTTTGTCTCAGCTATTATCTGCAAGGATCCACCTCCAGTTTTCCAACTCTCCTTTCAGTATTCCTTTCTCTTGAGTTGCCAGGAGCTTTCAAACTTTCCCATAGACTCACAGGGAACCAGCTACCAACTGAATACTATTGTTCCAAAAACTGGAATAAAGACATCAATCTTACGATTGCTTCAACCTTTTACTTCACAGGCTGTAGTAAGCTATCACCCACCTTTGGAATGCTTCAGAAATCACTGGCCTTTTACTTGTTAACTCCACCAGGTCTGCAGTTTTCAGCTCTGACTTTAACTTACTTTCTTGTCCATTACTTTGTGGTATGGCTTTTCTTCGAGCATAGCTCAGAGAGCTATTCCCTCTCTAGATCCCTAGCTCTGACTGCTGTAGGTACGATTTAAAGCTAAACCCAAAAAGTCTTCCTAACCTAAAAAGTGGCCCCTGTCGCTAAACAACAGCTCATTCTTTCTCCAAGCTCATGTTTACTTTTCATATCATAAACTTTCTAAGCACAGGTAATGTATGCCCACTTGTTCCACTGAGGAGGGGGCCTTATTCCAGGAGACTGCTCTGCCCTGCCTTCAGAGCTTGAACCTCCTGAGGCACTGATGCTCAGATATGTTGAGAGAGTTGACTTTCGCCTGTCCAGCTTTTGTTGCCTTCTGATAAATCCTGGTGTCCATCCTATCTGCCCAATGAATGCAGCTGAGGAGCTCAGCAGAAGGCAATTGGTAATGCTGTTGGTGTTGCTCCTACTGCTGGAGCTATTGATGGTGGTGTGGACTCTGCTCCTCACCTTCATCAGAGGTGAAAAATGGAGCTGCATAAACTGCTTCCATGCCATGATGAAGGCTGGCAGCAAAGACGTCCAGCTGGAAGTTGACTTATTGAGAGAAATGGGGGTAGGGCCTGGGTGGGATTGTGGTCGGTGCAGACTCGATGGGATGAATGGCCTCTTTCTGTACTGTAGGGTTTCTATGATTTATTTCTATGAAATGCTTTGAATAGCAGTCTCTCATCTGGTCATAATAAAAACAAAGCATGCTGGAAAAACTCAACAAGTCTAGCAGTTTCTGCGCAGGGAGAAATATAGTTAATGTTTCAAGACCATGTGACTTCTTCAGAGCTGAAGAGAGGTCAAGATGTGATAGTTTTAATGCTGTTGAAGAGAGAGGGTGAAGCAAGTGGAGCAAAATGGGCAGGAATAGGTTGGAGCTCAGGAAAGATTGAATGACGAAGATGTCACGGACACGACAAAGGGAGTGACAATGATAGTGTTAAAGACTAAAGCAGGTGTTACAAAGAACAAAGAACAATACAGCACAGGAACAGGCCCTTCAGCCCTCCAAGCCCGTGCCGCTCCCTGGTCCAAACTAGACCATTCTTTTGTATCCCTCCATTCCCACTCCATTCATATGGCTATCTAGATAAGTCTTAAACGTTCCCAGTGTGTCCGCCTCCACCACCTTGCCCGGCAGCGCATTCCAGGCCCCCACCACCCTCTGTGTAAAATATGTCCTTCTGATATCCGTGTTAAACCTCCCCCCCTCACCTTGAACCTATGACCCCTCGTGAACGTCACCACTGACCTGGGAAAGAGCTTCCCACCGTTCACCCTATCTATGCCTTTCATAATTTTATACACCTCTGTTAGGTCACCCCTCATCCTCCGTCTTTCCAGTGAGAACAACCCCAGTTTACCCAATCTCTCCTCATAACTAAGCCCTTTCATACTAGGCAACATCCTGGTAAACCTCCTCTGCAATCTCTCTAAAGCCTCCACATCCTTCTGGTAGTGTGGCGACCAGAACTGGGCGCAGTATTCCAAATGTGGCCGAACCAACGTTCTATACAACTGCAACATCAGACCCCAACTTTTATACTCTGTGCCCCGTCCTATAAAGGCAAGCATGCCATATGCCTTATTCACTACCTTCTCCACCTGTGACGTCACCTTCAAGGATCTGTGGACTTGCACATCCAGGTCCCTCTGCGTATCTACACCCTTTATGGTTCTGCCATTTATCGTATAGCTCCCCCCTACGTTAGTTCTACCAAAATGCATCACTTCGCATTTATCTGGATTGAACTCCATCTGCCATTTCTTTGCCCCAATTTCCAGCCTATCTATATCCTTCTGTAGCCTCTGACAATGCTCCTCACTATCTGCAAGTCCAGCCATTTTCGTGTCGTCCGCAAACTTACTGATCACCCCAGTTACACCTTCTTCCAGATCATTTATATAAATCACAAACAGCAGAGGTCCCAATACAGAGCCCTGCGGAACACCACTAGTCACAGGCATCCAGCTGGAAAAAGACCCTTCCACTACCACCCTCTGTCTTCTGTGACCAAGCCAGTTCTCCACCCATCTAGCCACCTCCCCCTTTATCCCATGAGATCCAAACTTTTGCACCAACCTACCATGAGGGACTTTGTCAAACGCTTTACTAAAGTCCATATAGACGACATCCACGGCCCTTCCCTCGTCAACCATTCTGGTCACTTCTTCAAAAAACTCCACCAGGTTAGTGAGGCATGACCTCCCTCTCACAAAACCATGCTGACTATCGTTAATGAGTTTATTCCTTTCTAAATGCGCATACATCCTATCTCTAAGAATCCTCTCCAACAACTTCCCTACCATGGATGTCAAGCTCACCGGCCTATAATTTCCCGGGTTATCCTTCCTACCCTTCTTAAATAACGGGACCACATTAGATATCCTCCAATCCTCTGGGACCTCACCTGTGTCCAGTGACGAGACACAGGTGAAATCGCGATTTCATCTCTCGTCTCCCTGAGCAGCCTTGGATAGATTCCATCAGGCCCTGGGGATTTGTCAGTCTTTATATTCCCTAAAAAACCTAACACTTCCTCCCTTGTAATGGAGATTTTCGCTAACGGGTCAACACTCCCCTCCGAGACACTCCCAGTCAACACATCCCTCTCCTTTGTGAACACCGACGCAAAGTATTCATTTAGGTGTTAATAGTGGTATAAAGTTCAGATAGCAGAATGTGTTTATAGCAGAACATTAGAACAAGTTACATATTGGCCTTTGTAGGGGGTGAAGGGGAGGGTGGAAAAAACCTAAATGGAGGACAGAATTCATGGTCTGAGTTGGTTAACTCAGTGTTAAATCCAGAAAGCTGTAAAGTGTTGAAAACTAGAAGATGAGGTGAGAACACTGTCATTCTACTAATTCTCGGCAGAATTCTGATTTTGCTCTTAACTATTGAGAACCGACTTATATCTGTGTTCAAAAATTAGTCTGAGGGCCTCTGTGGTTTATATATAAAATGAACACATACCCGCAAGGTAGCTCCAAGATGGTTGACTTTGTAGCCACGGTTTTGATGCATAGAATTGGAGGAATTGTAGCAAGACTCTTCCAAGAGTATCGCTCAGCTATAAGCATGCCTGGCAGAAGGCTTGATAATTCCTTCAAGTTATCTGGAAATAATGATAAAGGCAAAAATGTCAATGCTTATTTATATAAATCATCCCCAATTATTTATATGCATTACTTTTTCTGGGACTTTGGCTGCTGTGGGCATGACTTCCAAGTGGAAGTGCAGATTCATTCCTGTTAGTTGTAAGTGAAAAGTAGACAAATATATTTTGCAGCAATATTTGCAAAGCCCATCACAAAATGGAAAACTTTTCGAGCAATTACTCCAAGTAATCCCTACAATTTTACACCACTGAAGTAGGCCACTTGGCCCAATGTATCTGTGCCAGCTCTTTGAAAGAGCGACCTAATTGGTACTAACTGCTCCTTCCTTGGAGCACCCTACAAATATTTCCTTTTCCAGTACATACAAAATTCCCTTGTCGATAAATCTTCAACTTCTCCATCCAATGGTTGCTTATTCTAGACTCAGCTAGTGTTACAGGTTGTGAAAGTAAAGTTAGTAACAGTGGTTTTTGATTTGATTTGATTCATTATTGTCACATGTATTGGGATACAATGAAAAGTATTGTTTCTTGCATGCTATACAGACAAAACATACTGTTCATAGAGTACATCGGGAAGAAGGAAAGGAGAGGGTGCAGAATATAGTGTTGCAGTCACAGATGGGATGCAGAGGAAGATCAGCTTAATATGTGATAGGACCATTCAAAAGTCTGATGGCAGCAGGGAAGACCTTTGGAGAGTTTGGGAGGGATTATAAACAAGAAACTCTGCCTTTGTTTTTTTTCAAGGAGATCAGGGCATGCTGTAGTGTGATCCTCTCTCCTCAGAGTGACACCACTAGAGCCTGGGAAGCCCACCTTTTTTGGCTAGGAAATATAGTCGGCATCAAAGGAGCACCTCATGGATGGATGTAGTTTCCCAAATGTCTCACCTCTTCCAGCACAATAAGCGTTGAAAGTTTCTAGGCCATTATTGCCAAATGATTAAGAACAAGTTTGTGCCCAGTGGTTAGAGTAGCAGATCCCGCACTCCCCCACTTACTAGCGTGTATCTCCTGGTGGACTCTGTGAAGCTCAGCGTGCTGCAAATTCATCCCACTAAAATATGCCCAAAAAACGGGTGGGAAAATCTCCTGTTTTCCTGCCCATTGGGCATTTAGTTTCCTTGTGGGAAAATCACCCTGCAAGTGTCTACTTGCAGCTTTTTCAGTTTTTATTTAATTTTGCTAACATTTGCAGATTTTCCTTTGTACCACTACTGACTCTTCATAAGGCACTGGCATCAATTTCTTTGGCATCTGTTTTTCGTGCACATCATATGATTGATTCCGTGGGTTGCATTCTCCACTTCAGGTTGGAAAGTTGTGGGTTCGTGCTCCACTCCAGGAAATTGCTAGGTGTCTTTTATTGAATGAGATGCTAAATTGAGGTCACATCTAACCTCTCAGGTGACCATACAATATACCACGGGACTACTTTGAAGAAGAACATCGAGTTCTCTCTGGTGTCCTGGCTAATGTTTATCTCATTGTTGTTTCTAGGATCTTGCTGTATGCAAACTGAATGAGCTGTTTCCTATTTTACAGCAGCGACAGGTGAAAGGCACTACACAAATGCAAAGCTTTCTTTCAATGTAGCAATGAACCAATGTAACAGTTCAACAGATATTGCTGTAGCTAAACATCTTAATGACTGGCTCTGATTTTAATACACAACATAGAGGTCTTTGGTGGATGTTAATAATGAGCAGTTGCTGCTGCGGCCACTAACAGCAGGACTATGGTATATTAATTGCTGATTAGGAAGCTGTAGTACTGCTGGGATTGACTTCATATGAATTGAGCTAGGACAAAAGACTTTGGCAAAATAGGATTTTAAAAAGGACTTTGAACGAACAAAAGGGGAACGTAATTGCAGGATTGGTGGGGAGAGTGGGTGGGGGGGTTTTGGAGAGCTCATGCAAAAATAGAAACTGATGAAAAAAATAAAAATAGGAATGGGAGAGCTAAGTCCAGGCCATTGAGGTAATATAAATACTTTGGGTTCAGAAAGTATTTTGGGTAATTACAACACAAGAGCTAGGACTTGGAGGCCAATCGGCCCCTCAAGTCTGCTCCACCATTCAATAAGATTATGGTTGACTGTCTCTCTCCACTCCACTTTGCTGCCCTATAAACATATCAATAGAGAACAACAAAGTAACTGATAAAAACAGAACAGAAGTGATAAAAAGCAATAAATGTGACAGTTTAAAATGTATGTTAAAATAGCATCATGGCATAATGGTGGGATAGCATAAATTGCCCATTGAAAAGTTGGATACACAGATTAACTAAATTAATAATAAGCACCAATTCAGTGTGAGAGATCTTGAGGTGCAATGGGCAACATCCCTGCCTCTGAGCCAGAAGCTCCGGGTTCGAGTCCCACCCTGGGACTTGATGGCCAAGAAAAGTGTGTTCATAACGCGACCAAACAGGTTGAGTGTCAACCTGCAAAATTTTTCCAATACACCAATAGCAGGTGGTAAGAGCGGGAGAGAGTCCTGGTCAGCCATGCTTGACGTTGAAAGGTAGGCGCTCAAGCTGACAACAGGTTGAGCTTTTCCTGTTCCAGGAAAAACCTGCCTTGAAATCAGACACCTTGTGCACCACTAGATGCAGGGTGGGAAACAACAAAAAACAATCAAGTCAGCTTAAAGGGTATGGAGACCTGGCTACCAGTTGGACATAACGGTGTCATATATTCAGGTTTATGAAATGTACAGAGAAATTGGAAAAGGAAGAGCAATAGCAATACTGACGGAACAATATTACAGCTTGAGAGAGTTCAGTTTTCCAAGTTTATTTATTATTGTCACAAGTAGGCTTACATTAACACTGCAATGAAGTTACTGTGAAAATCCCCTAGTCTCCATACTACGGCACCAGTGTGGGTACACTGACGGAGAATTTAGCATGGCCAATGCATCTAACCAGCACATCTTTCAGACTGTGGGAGGAAACCGGAGCACCCGGAGGAAACCCACGCAGACACAGGGAGAACGTGCAGACTCTGCACAGACAGTGACCCAATCTGGGAATCGAACCCAGGTCCCCGGTGCTGTGAGGCAGCAGCGCTAACCACTTTGCCACTGAGTGAGGATATCAGTAAGAATAAGCAGACAAAGGAAGCTCTGTGGGGAGAATTGAGAAATAAAAATGATGCAAGACTTTGATGTGAACTACTTACAGAACTTATGACTACACTTATAAAGTAGAGGAGTAGCAAATTGTAGAGATCAAATAAACTTGTTGCAAAAGTAGAGTACTTGTAATGGGAAACTTTAATTTTCACAAATTGCAGGAGGCTAAACAGCTTTAGTTCCAGGCACAGCAAATTTCTTGAATACATTTGAAACAATTTTCTGAAGCAATATGTTCGTGAAACAAAAAGAAAACAGGTAACTTGGATTTGGTAATGAATAACAAGGCCTGAGTTAGATAGTAATATAATCGTAAGGGAAAATGAGGCGTTAACTTGGCGAGGCAGTAACACAGGACTACTTATATGCCAAACAGCGTAAGCAGCAAGTGAGACAAAGCTAAGCGATTTCACAACCCATAAATCAGATATAAGTTCTGCAGTCCTGCCACATCCAGTGCCCTTCTAAATGACCTCCTACTGAAACCTCATGCACTACCCGCAACACCTCCTTTCTATAACCCACTGGTAATACAACTTGAACTTCTGCCCATTTTTCATCTGTCTTACCTCACCTTACTTAATGGAACACTACTGATTTCATCATTAATTTCACATATTTCCACCTTTTCTGGCAATACACCTTCCAAACTACATATCTCCTCATCTCCCATCATTAAAGATTGACTTGATTCTGTAGCTTTTAAAATCTTAATTTCGTTACCTATTCCTCCTGATACACATGAGTAAATCTTACCCACATGAATACATTATTTAAAGAAATCAACCAACCCCTGAACAGACTGTACATTCACTTGCACCTCTTCAGCTTCAACCATGATTTCTTTTTGCCAATTTAACAAACCTCATTGGTTCATCTACTTTACCACTGTTTTCCCAGTGCTTTTCTTAAGCCACCAGCACTGCAACTTTGTGTTTAACTTTATTACAATGAAAATTTCAAAGGTTTCCTATTTCTCTTCCACTCTCATGTTTCCTTTTTAACCTGAGGCAAACTACCCTTGCTATCTCCAACAAGATCTCCTTTGCCTTGACCACCTGTGGATTTTTCTTTTCCCCAGTTTCTATCCCTCACATTGAAAACCAAACCTTTACTTAGGAACCAATTCAAAATCATCTGCCATTTCTGCTGCCAATTTCGTAGTTTTAACTTTCTGCTCTTCCATATGAGTTCTCACTACTTCGGGAAGTGAATTTTTAGATTCCTCCAAAATAAATGTTTCCCTAAGAGTGTCATACGTCTGCTTTATTTTCAATGCTCTTATCCACCCGTCAAAGTTACTTTGTTTGATTCTTTCAAATTCTATATACTTCAAACCTGGTTCCTTCTTTAGATTGCTAAACTTCTCTCTATAGGTTTCTGGCCCTAGTTCATATGCACTTAAGATGGCATTGTTCACCTCATCATATTGCCTAGATGCCTCCTCTGATAGCGATGCAAACACCTCACTAGGTCTACCTACCAGTTTTGTTGGACCAACAATACCTACATGGTCTGTGGCCATTTTAATTGTTTAGCTACTTGCGCATTTGAAATGAAAAAGGCTCCCACATCCTTCTTGTCAAACCTTGGCAGCGCTTGAATGTATTTAAACATCCCCACTAGGCCTTTCACTATGAGGGGTTAATTCTTCCTCACTGTCCTCATCACTATTCCCAACTTTTACATTTGCCTCTGCCAGCTTTAGTTGAAGTACGCTTTTCAGTTCCAGTTTCTGAAATTCAAAAACTCTCTTTTTCCCTTTCCGCTGCTTTTAATGGCAATTCAAGTTGTCTCAATTCTTTTTCTTGTTCAAACTGTTTAAATTATTTGCTTGTTTGAACTACTTCAATTTTTCTTCTTGTTCAAACCGTTTCAATTATTTTTCTCATTGCAATTCAAGCTGTTTCATTTGTAATTGAATTTTAGCCAATTCCAATGATTCCAACTGTGTCTCTGGTAAATTTAAATGCTGAGCTATCACTGAAATGACCTTGTGCTTCCTCACCCTTTCAGGTAAAGTCAACTTCAGCTATTTTGTCAAATCCAAAAGCTCTGCTTTAACCACCCTTTGTAAACCACACTGAGTGACCTCTTCCACACCCAGGAAATCTTTTAGCCACTCAAAGGGACACTCCCTATTTAAACTAACCAAATGCAGCACTTGAAAAATCATACCAGATCCACAACACCCACTGACTTTTGATCTTGGAAAAGGGCCCTCAATGTTTGTTAAGGAACCAATCAAAAACCCCAAGGTATATTATGATGTCAGACTAGACATCAACAATCTTCTATTTTTGGCATTAGTATGGGGATAAATTTGTTTCACTCCAGGCATGATTCTACTGAGAAACTAGGAAGTTTTTAATATGTCAGGCAAATGAGGTTGGCCTGCTACAGTATGAACTCCCTGATTGACTTCTATCAGGGAGCCTCATGTTCCACATTTAAAGCAGGTGTGTCAGTCTCCCTGCCTGCTGAAGCAGGGAGCACTCTGTTGTATAGTACGTCTTGTAAATAAAGGAACTTTTGGTGGCGGGACCTTCGCCTCTGTGGAGTTATTACAAACATACAGAGGGATCTAGGTGTGTACGTCCAGTTCCCTCAAAGTGGCAACACAGGTGGCCAAGGTGATTGAGAAGGCATATGGCACGCTTGCCTTCATCAGCTGGGACACTGAATACAGGAGTTTGGAAATCATGTCGTAGCTATATAAAACCTTGGTTAAGCTGCATTTGGAGTACTGCTTGCAGTTCTGGTCACCACACTATCAGAAGGATGTGGAAGTTTTGGAGAGAGTGCAAAGGAGGTTCACCAGGATTTTGCCTGGTCTCGAGGGTGTTGGCTATGAGGAGAGGTTTAATAAACTAGGATTGTTTTCATTGGAAACATAGACAGGGTGGATAGATAGAGGCTTTTTCCAAGGGTGGAAGTGTCAATTACAGGGAGGCACAGGTTCAAGGTGAGAGGGGGAAAGTTTAAGGGAATTGTGCAGGGGAGGTTTTTCACGCAGAGAGTGGTGGGTGCCTGGAATGCGCTGCCAGAGAATGTTGTGGAAGCAGGCACATTAGCAACATTTAAGAGACATCTGGATGGGTACATGAATAGGGAGGAAATAGACGGATACTGACTGAGTAAGAGCAGAAGGTTTTTTTAGTTACAGCATCATGATCAGCACAGACTTGGAGGGCTGAAGGGCCTGTTCCTGTGCTGCACTCTTCTTTGTTCTTTTATCAAAATAAACTTTATTTTAATAACACAGTTTAATTATAACAAATTAATTAGCTTAACTTTTAACACTTGAACAATACTTAAACATGACAAGATAAAATTCTTAACTGCTAACCTATCACTATGAGTTCCAATCAAGCATATTTTCTCTTATAGACTTATACCTCTCTTTAAAATTATTTCGCAAAACACAAGTACACTTAGATTACCAGGTTTAGAGCTTTCAGAAAGCCTTTGAAGAGAGAGAGAGTGACAGAGAGTCATTGCTTTATTCTGGCAGCCCAGGCAGCAACTGCTTGTATTCTAAAATGAAAATGAAATGGACTTTCCTGCAAACTTAGCTCATCCCCTTAATCACATGATTCTGCCCGTCAATCAACCTAATCAAAAACTCACATGACTCTGCATATCTAGTCTAAAATCTCAGGAGAACCTAAATAAACAAAAGGTCCACAAAGTAACACATTCCTAGCTGAAACCAATTATTAGCCTGCATTCTTAGCATATGCTACATGTTTATCAGATTAATTGACTCTTAAAACAAAACACTGCCTCTGAAAGCAAGCCCCACCTTAAACACAAAATATAGGAAATTAACATGGTATCATCACATGTCAATGGTGAAAAGCTAAAAGCTGTGGACGAACAGAAATTTAGGGGTAGAGGAAAAGCAGTCACTGGTAATAAAAAATAATTAACAAAGGCTAATGGTATGTCTTTGTCACAAGAGGTTTGGAAAACAAGACATGGATGTTACATTATAGATGGTAAGAAGTCTCACAACACCAGGTTAAAGTCCAACAGGTTTATTTGGTAGCAAATACCATAAGCTTTCGGAGCACTGCTCCTTCGTCAGATGGAGTGGAAATCTGCTCTCAAACAGTGCAAACAGACAGAATCAAGTTGCAGAATACTGATTAGAATGCGAATCTCTACAGCCAGTCAGGTCTTAAATGTACAGACAATGTGGGTGGAGGGAGCATTCAACACAGGTTAAAGAGATGTGTATTGTCTCCAGACAGAACAGCTAGTGAAATTCTGCAAGTCCAGGAGGCAAGCTGTGGGGGTTACTGATAATGTGACATAAATCCAACATCCCGGTTTAGGCCGTCCTCATGTGTGCGGAACTTGGCTATCAGTTTCTGCTCAGCGACTCTGCGCTGTCGTGTGTTGTGAAGGCCGCCTTGGAGAACGCTTGGAGTACGACAACGGATGAATGAACACCGCTCGACAATCACCAGGCAAGACTGTTCTCTTCCTGTGGGGGAGCACTTCAGCAGTCACGGGCATTCAGCCTTGGATCTTCAGGTAAGCGTTCTCCAAGGCGGCCTTCCCAACACACGACAGCGCAGAGTTGCTGAGCAGAAACTGATAGCCAAGTTCCGCACACATAAGGACGGCCTAAACCGGGATGTTGGATTTATGTCACATTATCAGTAACCCCCACAGCTTGCCTCCTGGACTTGCAGAATTTCACTAGCTGTTCTGTCTGGAGACAATACACATCTCTTTAGCCTGTGTTTAATGTTCCCTCCACCCACATTGTCTGTACATTTAAGACCTGACTGGCTGTAGAGATTCGCATGCTAATCAGTATTCTGCAACTTGATTCTGTCTGTCTGCACTGTTTGAGAGCAGATTTCCACTCCATCTGACGAAGGAGCAGTGCTCCGAAAGCTTATGGTATTTGCTACCAAATAAACCTGTTGGACTTTAACCTGGTGTTGTGAGACTTCTTACTGTGTTCACCCCAGTCCAACGCCGGCATCTCCACATCATGACATTATAGATGGACAGATCTATGTTTAGATGTCACCTGGAATATTGTAATGAAATCTTTCAGTCACACTCCTGAACATATTGACCTTGGAGTGGGTGCAGTTCAGATTCATCAGAATGATATTGGGAATAAAAAGGATTAAAATATGAGGATAGCTTGTGTAGATTAGGTTCTAATTGCCTTGAATATAGCAGATTAAGGGGTGATTTAATTAAACTGTTTAAAATGATTAAAGGTTTGATTGCATAGATAGAAACAAGGTTCTTCCTCTGGCGGGAGAGTCCAGAACAAGGACACATAAATTAAATTTTGAGCTAAGTGATGTCGGCAAGCACTCATTCACACAAAGGGCACTGGATATCTGGGACTCTGCCAGAAAGTTGTTGAACTTATATCAACTGAAAATTTCACAACTGTGAATGATTCATTTTATTAGGCAGGTGTACTAAGGGTTATTAAGGGCCAAGACAGGTAGATGGAGCTAAAATGCAGATTAGCCATAATCTAACTGATTGGCAGATCACTTTGAATGCATCTGTAGATAAATGTATCAGGCACTAATTGTAATGACTTTAACAAGGCCCACAATGTGGACTTCTTAGAACATGAGCTCCTAGATTAGGGCAGTCATGGCTTGTCCAATCACTGAGCCCTGCATGTGTACATAATGTGGAGCGTCAGGGATACTGGCACTCCAGGTTTATACTCTATATGAGGAAGTACCTGTCTGAGCGTTGCTTACAATGCAAATAAATCTAAATTTGATGAAGGGACACCGGCCTCAGAGGAGTTATTTCACTGACCTTTGTCATTGTTTCCTTTGTTAAGGCTTTTTTCACAGCTGATGTCTCCCCAGCGCACCAGGGCAGAGAAGGTAATCAACATCTCTATGGGTTTGGTGTTGTCCACATGTAGATAATATGGCCCTCGATCATCTGTGGGCTTAATCATTGTCATAGAGTTTATTTTAGTGGAATACCAAATCTGAATCAGTAGAAAATAAGTAAATATATATATTTAAGACAATACAATTCACATTCAACCAAGCTGTGAATTTACTAATTCCTGCTACTGTATGCCTTGTAGCTCATTATACCCTGCAGCTTTCCACAGTCCAGGAAGCAAGCCAACATCAATAATTTGGATTTATACAGTGACGTTAATGTAAGAAAGCATTCTGAGGTGCTTTACAGAAATATTATCGAACAAAATTGGACATCAAGCCACAAAAGGAGAAATTAGTGCAAGTGACCAAAAAAATGTTCAAAGATGTAAGGAGCGTCTTAAAGGAGAAACGAGAGTTGCGGGGTGGGGGATTGTGTAAGAGAAATTTAGGGACGGATTTCAGAGCTTAGGCCTAGGCAACTGAAGGGACAACATGTGAATTTGTAAGAGGCCAGAAGTTGAGGAGTGCAAAGATTTTTAAGGATTTTGGGGTTGTAGGAAATTACAGAGAAAGGAAAGGATGAGACTATCAAGGAAATTGAAAACCAAGGTTCGAATTTTTTAACTGAGGCATCGGCAGATTATGAGACAATGTAGATCAGTAAGCAGAGACGTGATGGGTGAACAGGACTTGGGGCGACTTTGGATATGGATAGCAGAGTTGGAATGACTAAGACAACTAAGATGTCATGATATTTGTTGTCTTGATATATAAAGGGCAGTAAAATCTAACATCTCAGATCTAAAAGTACTCGAGGGCAATTAAGGATGGAGTATAACTGCTGGACTTACGAGTGAAGCTCACATGAATGAATAATTTTTTAAAAATCTCATTACATGAATTGCTTCAGCTTTTAGCTTATTGGTACTTCCTTTCCTTGAACTTCAACACTGCTCAAATCCAGTCATTTTGGACCCATTATGGTTCCATGTTGAAATCCATTTCTCACTTCCATTTCTTTCTAATTTTCCTCCTACTCTAATACAAGCCAGGAATTGAACCTGGGTCCCTGGTGCTGTGAGGCAGAAGTGCTAACCACTGTGCCACCGGGCCCCAAGAGAATTGTAATTCGCTCTAATTGGCTAGAAAAGGTGTGCAGGCAGAAAAGTTTTGATGCAAAGCAGATGCACATATTTACATTCAATCTGACATCCCTATTGCTTGCCTTAGCTGACATAAACCATCTGATTTTGGTTCATATCTCCCTACCTAAATTACAGAACTGTCAGTCACCACTACTCACTTTGATTTAAAATGTTACAACTTTCTTTCACACAAAATTGTCTGCGCCACTTCCAATCTACCTCTGCTAAAATGAGTCTTGACTATTTCTGCAGTAGATTCACTTCTCTGCGACTGATGAGGTGGAACTATTTCTCAGTCCTTTGCTATCATGAATGATTTGGACATCATGTCAACCCATTATTCGGCTTGGTTACAGAAGGGAGTTAAATAGAGGAAGGTTCAATTGAGCGTGCAACCGTTGCTGTAATGCGAACATGAATCCAAAGGGTTTTACCTTCCCAAGCACTGGAGAAATAACAGAGTAGGTGTGAAAAGTGAGAAAGATCAGCCAGAAGTTGTTTTTCATAACAGAACTAGTGAAGTAGCAAATATTTATATCAGCTCCTATTAAGGAATTGTCAGGTGATAACAGTAAAAAGCAGGATTTCTGTGGTTGTCATCTTGGAATAACTCACAGTGCCTTGAACCAGTTACTAGAGGAAAAGCTACATTATGGAGATGATTATTTTTTATTTATTAGTGTCACAAGTGGGCTTACATTAAAACTGCAATTAAATTACTGTGAAAATCCCCTAGTTGCCACACTCCAGCACATATTCAGGTACACTGAGAGAGAATTTAGCATGGCCAATGGACCTAACCAGCATGCCTTTCAGACTGTGTGAGGAAACCTGAGCACCCGGAGGAAACCCACGCAGACTCCGCACAATGACCCAAGCCGGGAATTGAACCCGGGTTCCTGGCGCTGTAAGGCAGCAGTGCTAACCATTGTGCCACCGTGCCGCTACAGAATAGTAATTCTCTGTAATTGGCTAGAGAAGGTGTGCAGGCAGAAAAGTTCAGATTCCTGGAACGTAGGAAGGCTTTTTTAGCAGTAGTGAGCTGTTATGATAGAACAGCTTATTCCTGGAACCAATACACTTGTGGGAAAGTTAACCTGAGCTCCAAGCTAAACTAACACTACTATGGGCAGGGAGAAAGTAAGGGAATAGAATGTGTAGCTGAAAAAGGAAAACAATCTCTGTTTTAATTTGGAATAAATAATGGGGTAGAAAATTGACTGAGTTTAAACATGATTAGACGACAAAAAAAAAATCAGGATGCAGAGAAAAAAATATAAAAGAGCAAACCAAGAAATTCAAATTGAAAAGTATGCACGTTAATTCACAGGCAATTAAATGACCTAGGTATAAAACTTGCAGGAACATAGAGTAAAAATAAAATGAATGGCTAAATTCATTAGGGACAGCGTCAGAATGCTGGAACACGAGGATTTAAATAAAGAAGTAGTCTACGCAGAATTATTTTGCATTAACATGGGGAATGACATCCGATCAATCATACTCCAGGAGTATGTTATAGATAGATGAACAGTGGAACTAAAACTGAGACTGAAATCGGCATACCAATTACAGAAATGATATTAATGATTATTGGAGGAGATTTTAATCATTCAAAAATAGATGAGAACAGAGGGAAAATGTTTGTGATGAGAAGGGGTAGGATTTTTGAATGTGTTCAGGGCAGTTCCCTCAGTCAACAAGGGTTATTTTTAATTATTGTTGGTTGTATAAAACAGACGATATTGGTTTGGGCTCCCATTAAAAGCTCTCCTGGTTTCTGTTTTCACTTGGCAATGTGTACAAGATGCATTTACAAAAGGATGTGCTTAAGTCTTTTTCGATTGAACAGAGACGGACTGTAGTCGATCAATCTTTTTCCAGCTCTGCTTTTAGATCCTTCGTATGTTGAACATCACTATGACATTGGGTTCTGATGCTATTCTCAATAATGTGTCTTTCAAAGTCAATCCTGGTCTATTGTATTCCTTCATTCTACTCTCAATTTCTCTTTCTTTCTTGAAATCTCTGTACATCCATCTTTATATAGAAAATATTGAAGTGTGATTCGATAGTGGTGTCTAAAATAATGAAGGGATTGAGAGATCTGGAACAGGGGGGCACAAATCTAAGATTAAACCTAAGATTGTGAACTGAAAGCAGGAGAAAACTTTTTTTTGGACAGAGGATTGTGGATTATTTGAAAGCAAGAGTTAGTGATTGAAACACAGACCATCAATATTTGGCAATATGCAATATAGGTGGTTGACTGAAAGAGAAAATAATATTATAACAGAGTGGACACATGGAGTTTGGACTAATGTTCATTGTTAGCAGGACCTTTAAGCCAAGAGAAAAATGAAGTATTTTATCTAATTGGTATGTTCTGGTTTCAGACATAGACCTCAAGGGCACCCAGGTAACCTGGTACCTGCCAAATCATGCCACATACTGCTGCATTGAATATTAATTTCAGATGCTTGAGTTATAAAATACATGATGAGGAAGGTTACACTTTCAAAACATAATACTGATAATATTGATTTATAGACAGTAAACCCTATGGACAGTGTAATAAGATACTAAAACAGCTTATCAATAAAGACCTGAAATATGAAAAAAGTTAAAAAGTTAAAATTTATTTATTAGTCACAGGTGAGGCTTACATTAACACTGCAATGAAGTTAGAGTGAAATTTGAAAAGGTCAAGCAATTCACCTTTCAGCAAATTATTTAATCTAACAAAAGAGATTGGGTGGCACGATGGCACAGTGGTTAGCACTGCTGCCTCATAGTGCCAAACCTGGGTTTGATTCCCAGCTTGGGTGACTGTTTGGAGTTTGCACATTCTCCGCGTGTCTGCATGGGTTTCCTCCGGGTGCTCCAGTTTCCTCCCACAGTCCAAAGATGTGCGAGTTAGGTGGATTGGCCATGCTAAATTGTCCCTTATTGTCAGGAGAACCAGCTAAAGTAAATGTATGGGGATAGGGCTTGGGTGGGATTGTGGCCGGTGCAGACTCGATGGGCCAAATGGCCTCCTTCTGCACTGTAGGATTCTATGAAAAGAGATTATACAATTGTAAGCCTTTTTCATATTAGCACAACATCATCAAGAAATGTGTTTGAAATCAATTATCAATACCATTGTATCTTATTACATATGACCAACTATGTATTCCATATGAAAACAGACAAAATTGAAGTCTTTATAGGAGTGAAATGCATTTATTACAAAACTATCCAACAAAATTAGGAATGCAATTATAATACAGAAAGTACACCAAATACAAGAATGTTACCTTCAAACATGACTTTTGCAATGAATGAGTGTATTTACTTGGGTTATGGAAAATGATCAACTTCCTGAAAGCAAATGAAAATTTAATAAAATCAGTTGTTGAAAATGAACACAAAATGCTCAAGAGGTTGGGCCAAACTGCTTGTATGTAATAATTAACAACATAAAATGCTGGAGCTGCTCTGTAACAATGTTCCATCTATTCTTTTCTTTAGTGCGCAGATGATTGCTTTCAATGTGTGCCTCCTTTAAATATTTTTGGCACAGCGCACACCTACAAGGGACCAACTTGTGTGTGGCCTGCGCAGAAGCATTAATCAAAAGATCATCAACCTAAAATAATAACCCGGTTTCTTACTCCACAGATGCTGCCAGACCTGCTGATTATTTCTAACTTGTTTCATTTCAGATTTCCTCAGTAGTTTGCTTTTGATCATACATTTCGTGTGGTACTTGGTTGCTTAAATGTGAAACATAAATTCATGATGTTACCATTTGGAAGATCAGCATTTCACTGTTAGTGAAGGATGTCATCATTGT
This sequence comes from Mustelus asterias, assembly GCF_964213995.1. Lineage (NCBI taxonomy): Eukaryota > Metazoa > Chordata > Chondrichthyes > Carcharhiniformes > Triakidae > Mustelus > Mustelus asterias. The sequence goes on along the minus strand of NC_135815.1, from coordinate 85,124,625 downwards.
GTTGCTAAGAAAAGTTTCTCCCATATTTGTATCTACATCCTTCTTACTCTATATCTGACAAATTCTTTATTTCATATTCAGCTCAAAGGTGAATCCCAACTCTCTACAACATAGAGAATATATTGCTACCAAGGTAGACGTTCAGTAATATCTCTGAAGCATGAACTGCAAACCCTCCCTGTTAATTCTTTTAATACTCCATTCAACAGATTCTTCTCTCATCAAGAAAAAGTAATGGAACATCACAACAGACCTATTAGATTTATACTAATAAGCACGTAACTAAGGACAAAGGTGTAATTAAAAGCTGTGTAATATGTATATTTACAGTAGAAATTAAATGATCTAATCCTCTGAAAGGAAAATAATAAGCTGGAATTCCTACATTAAATTACTATTCTTCTGAATTCACATGTGATTCTTCTTATACTTTTAATCATTCAGGACCTAATCTAACTACTCAAAGCTCCAAGCAGATTCTCTCAACTTAATTCCATTGAGTTCAACTGAAGACACATAGAATCCATAGAATGATAAAATCCCTACAGTGCAGAAGGAGGCCATTTGGCCTATTGAGTCTGCACCGACCACAATCCCACCCAGGCCCTATCCCCGTAACTCCACATATTTACCCTACTAATCCCCCTGACACCGAGGGCCCTATTTTACCATTTTAACTTTAAGTGCTGGGCGGACTTGAAACTGGGAGTGCTTCAGATCCGACTTCTAGACCTGTTCTCAGGCTCCCCCATACGCACTCTGCCTGAAAAAAGAGCAGCGATTCTGAATTGTGCTGCGGAAGCCTGTGGGTGGGGCTTAACTTAGCATGGCCAATCAACCTAACCCACACATCTTTGGACTGTAGGAAGAAACTGGAGCACCCGGAGGAAACCCAAGCAGACACAGAGAGATGTGCAAATTCCACACAGACAGTGACCCGAGGCCGGAATTTAACCCGGGTCCCTGGCACTCTAAGGCAGCAGCGCTCACCACTATGTCATCATGCCGCCCCACAAATGAGTCTTCTTGGCACTTTTCTATACCTATATTGAACCCTTCAAACAACATCTACATTGATCTAGGCAGGACATGAAATTTAACTGTGACTAGTTTTAACTCTGGTCCTTGGACTTTCCATTCAAGACAATGCCAGTTCCTCGATCCCCCTCTTCTGGCATTACATAAGTCAAGCAAGGCAGAAATTCTGTCAGGAGACAAAGTTTTGCCACAGGCTCCCTGCTTCTCCTCCCTCACCAAAAACTATCCTCTTAAGTTATCGGTAACTTAAGGTAACACAAAGAGTCCTATCTGATAGTACAAGAGTTCCACTATAACCGAGTCTTGGGCTGTCTTTGGGATCAACATTGGGTCAGTTAAAATTATTTTCGGGTGAACATAAATACATAAATACAGAATGTGTGAATTTTACTCATTCATGTCTGTACTAGTCTGGAATGTGTTTGCTTGGCCACTTGTGTTTATGGAGAATGGGAAGAGTTTATGAGAACAATATAATGATGATAACAGAATGATGGTATTGAAAGAACTGAATCAAACCAATGCATTTTCTGGTTCCATGTAGTTATTCTGATGTCATTTGTATGCATCTTTGTTTTACGATGATTTATTAGTGGGATTCATGGATTGTGGAGGTCATACGTAGGAGCAATTTAAGAAGGGTTAGTGATCTCTGTATGCAGCTCTCACACTGGAATTTTGTTGTATGATGTTTAAAAACCTGAGTGTTCATAGAGGAATCATATAATATGACGTCTCAGTACAGACATGAGCCATTGTTATGGCCGTTCACGCTAGTGGGATTTTCCCATCCCACTGCAGTAAACGGAGGTTTGGCTGGGCGCCAAATTCTCCAACCTCATTGTAGCAAGAGCGTGATGTGAATGGCCGATAAGATCGCGCCCACAACGTTTCAATTCTACAAATGCATGTGGGGACACACTGGTGTTTAAAGGAATTTGAACAAGAAAGCAGTCCAACTCCTGACACTATTTTGAAAAGAGCAGGGAGTTCTTCTATATATGCTGACCAAAATTAGTCACTTAAATGTAGATAGAACCTTAGTTAGACAATAACTTAGAGGACTCCAATGTTCCAGTCTCCATGTTGTAAAAAGGATACAAAGGCACTGGAGAAGTTCTCCAGCATCACAGATGCTGGTCTTCAGCATTCGATTCACTCCATGTGATAACAATAAATGGCTGAAGGCAATGGATACTGCAATGACCAAGGACCTTGACAATATTCCAACAATAGCACTGAGGACTTGTGCTCCAGCACTCGTTCTTTCCCTAGCCCAGCTGTTGCATTAACCCATTATGCTACAATTCACTGGTTGGATTTGTCCTGCTCCTTGTGGACAGGACATACCATTGACAATTCAATCAGAGGTCCCAAAAGCCTGGAGAATCTGTCAAATTGTTTCTTACAGACCTATTGTTGTGGGTATGGTGCATTGAAAAATAAACTTACTCGCGAATGTATTGTCGACAGAGTCCGCGACAAAAAAAATGTCAGATTGTTTACAGACAAAAATGACCTAACACTAAACAAGCTATTCGATATGCTGGGTAGGCCAAACTTAGGGAACGAGGTTGGCCTCGAATCCATTGAAATGCCAAAGCGTCGGGCAAGTCTAAAATGCGGCAGCCGCATCCACTCAAAATCCCACCAAAATAAGCAAAAGGGCAAGAAACCCTCCAGCAACCATTGGGAAATACTCATGCTGTGGCACTGAAAAGCAATACAGAAGGCAAAATCACTAAGCAGGGGGCACAGGGAGTTTTCAATGCAGAATGACAGGACACTTCAAGCATTTCTGTAAATCTAAAAAATTAATGAAAGGAAGAAAGTATGAGAATGTATATTAAGCGGTTATTGGATAGGCACATGGAGCACACCAGGATGATAGGGAGTGGGATAGCTTGATCTTGGTTTCAGATAAAGCTCGGCACAACATCATGGGCCGAAGGGCCTGTTCTGTGCTGTACTGTTCTATGTTCTATGTTCTAAAGGCAGACATTCAAGAAATTGGGAATAAGGAAAGAAATGAAAATACAGATTTCCTAGGACAAGTGAGGGGGTCAAGAACCAGAATTTGGAAGTTAAAAGCTTTGAAACCGACTTCAAACTTAACAGTGCAGCCAGCCTTAAAATATTGGCTGGTCATTTGGAATGGCTCAAAGTAGTAGACATCCAGCCATCAAATATAGAAACATAGAAGATAGGATCAGGAGGAGGCCATTGCCCTTCGAGCCTGCTCCATCATTCATCACGATCATGGTTGCTCGTCCAACTCAATAGCCTAATCCTGCTTTCTCCCCAGAACCTTTGATCCTATTTGCCCCAAGTGCTGCCTCTTGAATACATTCAATGTTTTGGCATCAACTACTTCCTGTGGTAATGAATTCCACAGGCTCATTCGGGTAAAGATTTGCAACATCCAGGTAATACACATTTTCATGCAAATGGTCAGATAACCACCACCTTACACCACAAGGTGCGACAGATTATTGCGACCCTCTAAATCATGCACAATCAAAGCATTTCTTAACTGAGCAGAAATGCATGTATACAACTGGCCATGTTGGAAACAATAAACAAAGATGTACACCAGGTCACCCACTTTTCATGGAGGAATTGCCAAAATTAGGTACAGAACAGATGATCTTCCATTCAGCAGCTTAATGGTTTTTTACTCAGCCTCCAGTCAGCTGTATCTATTTATCTTTCCCTTCAAGGTTGAATGCATCTGAAGTACCCTCCCCCCTTTAACTATTCCTGACAGCAATGTTTATAAACTTTCTAAGCCTGATTGACAGCTGTGATTTCTTCAAGTGGTTTCACTTCCTCTTTTGCAAATCATTTATTCCCTTTGAAGAAACCATAGCTGTCAATCAGGCTTAGAATGCTTATAAAACCATTACGCTGTCAATCAAAGCCTATTTCAAAGGACTGTGAAATTGGCAGAGGGACAAATATTCACTGGACCTAACTCCTTGACCTCCCTCAGGGTCCATCATGCCGGGTCAATGCTGGTCATTGCCAGACCAAAGCCTGCCTGGTGCATTTTCTGCTGGGGAGGCGGGTGCATGGCAGGAGGCCACTGAATGGGCCAGCCAGAACAACAGCCTGCTTGATTTCGTCCCATCCACCACATTAAGCATTATTTTCCTCCAGTACTGATGTACAGTGACAGCAGGGTGTACAATCTACAAGATGCAAAGCACTAACTCACAAAGGTTCTTTCAACAGCACCTTCCAAACCTCTACCACCAAGAAGAACAAGGGCAGCACATGGATGGGAACACTACCACCGCCTGTGAGTTCCCCTTGAAGCCACATACCATCCTGACTTGCAACTATATTGTGGTTGCCTCACTGTCAAAGTCTTGGAACTCTCTTCCTAACATCACTGTGGGTGTACCTACACTCCATGAACTGTAGCGGGTCAAGAAGGCAGCTCACCATCACTTTCTAAGGGAAATTAGGGAAGGGATGGGAAATAAATGCTAGCCAGTGATGCCCACATCCCATGAATGAATAAAAATATCTGACTACAGAATGGATAGGCTATAACTATCGAAAGGTTGGATAGCATTGGCTCTTACCTCAAGAGAAGGCATAAGGGTGACTTGATAGAGGTTTTGAAATGGTTTCATTGGGCAGATGGGGAGAAGACGTTACCATATGTTGGGAGACCAAAACTAAGGGTTGTAAATATACGAAAGGCACTAATAAATCCAAAAGGAAACTCGGCCAAACTGGTAAGAATTTGGAACTTGCTATCACATGGATTGGTTGAGGCAAATTGCCTAGATGCATTTAAGGGGAAGCTAGATATGTACGTGAGGAAAGATGAGATGCTGGTATGGTTTGATGCAGAGATATTGGAGAAGTTTGTGTCTGGCACAAACATCAATACAGACCAGTTGAGCTAAATAAACTGTTTTTGTATGGTAAAGTCAAGGTTATTCTATGCAAAGGTTGTGGTTTTATGTCTCACTCTCAAGACCTGAGCATAAAATTCCAGGCTGACACTCCAGTGCAGCACTGAGGAAGTGCGACCCGGTTGGAGGTGCAGCCCTTTGGGTAGGATGTTAAAGATATGAACATATGAAATAAGAGCAGGAGTAGGTCATTTGGCTCATCCAGCCTGCTCTGCCTTCAATAACATCATGGCTAGTCTAGTTCTGTTTCAAATTCCACATTCCCATCCACTCCTGATAATCTTTGATTCTCTTGCATAACAAGAATCCTTTAACATCCACCTTAAAATTATTCAATGATCCTGACTCCACCACCTTCTAAGGCAAAGAGTTACAAAGGTGCACAACCCTCCAATAGAAACAAATTCTCCTCATCTCTTGTCCTAAAAAGGCAACTCCTAATTTTAAAACATTGCCCCCTAGTTCTGAACTCACCCACAAGAGGAAACATCCTCTTGTCCAAGGCTCTACCTGTCCTCTCGGGTGGACTTAAAAGATTCAGTAATGATATTGTGGACAAGAGCAAGGGAGTAACCCCAGGGCCAATATTTATTCATCAGCCAACATTACCAACAAACCAATGATCTGAGCATTATTACATTAATACTCATGGAACTTGCTGTGTAGAAATTGGCCACAATATTGTCTTCATTATCATAGAATCATACAGTGCAGAAGGAGGCCATTCAGCCCATCGAGTATGCACTGACCACAATCCCACCCAGGCCCTGTCCCCATAACCTCATACAGTTACCCTAGCTAGTCCTCCTACCACTAAGGGGCAATTTAGCATGGCCAATCCACCTAACCCGCACATCTTTGGACTGCGGGAGGAAACTGGAGCACCCGGAGGAAACCCCTGCAGACACAGGGAGAATGTGCAAACTCCACACAGACAGTGACCCAAGCTGGGAATCGAGCCCGGGTCCCTGGTGCTGTGAGGCAGCAGTGCTAACCACTATCCCACCATGCCACCCACAAATGAAAGGAATTACAATTAAAAGTATTAATTGGCTGTAAAGTATTTGAGGACATCTCAAGGTTGTGAAAAGTGAGATATGAATCATTCTTCCCAAACCATTCTCCCTGCTACCCCAATACAGCTGGTAGGAACTGGAGATTTTTTGAAACATGAGCGCTTGCTCATTCATAGTGATGAAGGCACTCACTGGCCACATGTGAATGACATGGCTTCTCACTGATCTCATAAACTTCATGCAAGATCCAAGCTGGAAGTTCCAGCAGGTGGAAGCCTAGTGTACTCACTTGGATTGGGACCCCATCGTTTTTGGTCCCTGATATTCTTTACTTGAATTATGTCAACTTTTATAAATGAATAATTGGGTACAAGAACCGGATGGAATTAAATTTGTAACTGCTGAAATAGGATATTAACAGCAGGAGTCTTGCCTTACTGAAAACACTTGCAAAAGTCTTCATAATCGATCCATTTTTCTATACAGTAGATCTTTTGTTGTAATGGGCTAGTAGGTTCGGTGATATTGTCCATGTTCAGCGCTGCGTTGGACATTTGGGAAAACAGTGGGCTACCATTGGGAAAGCTGAAAGTGCTGTCTGAAATACATAAAGTATAATCATTAAGAAAAAAAAACTTGCGGGAAATCATGTCCTTATAACTTTGTAACCTAATTACTTTTGAAATGCAGTCAACGTGCATATAGTGACATCACTGAAATGGCAAAGGAGTTGAATTATGTTGGGGGAGGAATTTAGAACAGGAGACTGGGAGAAATCTTTCAAAATATTGCCATGAGAGGTTTCACCTCTACCTGAACTGGTAGGCTAGTTTAATATCTCATCACAGAGATATTGTGCCCCTTGTCCACACAAGACTCCCTCCATAACGAGCTGGAATGTCAGCCTAGGTTATGTTGAAGCCTCTGGAGTGGGTTTTGAATCCACGACATTCAGTGTCAGACAAAACGCTATGAATTGACCTGAGCTGTCGTTATAGCACTAAAAGAAAATGGACTGTTTTCAACAGACATTATGGACCAACTGCTAGTGGGAAGTCATAGCTTTAGGACCAGATGCCAAATTCTGTGCTGAAATGAAGGCAGTAATTGATACACATTGCACCAGTATTTTGGACAGTGAATTAAATTCATAGGGTCATTAGTTGTAGGGTCATTTAGATGACCATGTTTCCTTCAGTACAACAATAACTAGCAATGGATATTATTATATATGGACTTGCAGAAGGCACTTGACAAAGTTCCATGTAAGTCACTGTTAACAAAAATGTGAGTATATGAACAGGGAGGCAACATACTAGCTTAGGTAGAAAATATATTGGCAGGAAGAAGAGGGATAATGGGTATATGATCAAACTGGCAAAATATTATTACTGGTGTCCTCAGGGATCTGTATTGAAGCCTTGGTTTTTTGCATGTTATAAATATATGATGGTTTCAGGAATAGAGAGTGGTATATCTAAGCCTGCTGATACACTGAAGTAAATGAGGTTGATGGAAGCAATTTGCAGCCAATGAAGTACTTTTAAAGTGTGTTAACAGAAGAACCTCTCAATCCTATTTTGCCTGATCAACATCTTAACTCCATCCATCTTTCATGGACTCATGGTATTAAGGGTTGTGAGTTCATGAAGGATGGATGGAGTTAAGATGCTAGAGTTCATTATAAAAGATTGAATAGCAGAGCATTTGGAAAACAGAGTCAGCATGAATTTATGAAAGGGAAATCATGCTTGACCAATCTACTAGAATTCTTTGAAGATGTAATTAATAGAGTTCATGAGCGGGAAGCAGTGGGTGTTGTTTATTTTGGAAGACTTTTAACAAAGTCCCACATAAGAGATTAGCGTGTAAGATTAAAATGCATGTGGTTGAGGTAGGTATTGCGATTGATAGAAAACTGGTTGGCAGACAGGAAATAAAGAATAGGAATAAACAGGTCTTTTTCCAAATTGCAAGCAGTGACTCGTGGAGTACCACAGAGATCAGTGCCAGGACTCCAGCTATTCACAATATATATTAACGATTTAGATGAGGGAACTAAATGTAATATCTCCAAATTTGCAGATGACACAAAGCTATGTGGGAGGGTGAGCTGTGAGGGGGATACTGAGATGCTTCATTGTGACTTGGACAAGTTGAGTGGGCAAATGCATGTCAGATGCAGTATAATGTGGATAAACGTGAGGTTATCTCCTTTGGCAGCAAAAATAGGAAGGCAAATTATTATCTGAGTGGCTTTGGATTTTGAGAGGGGAATGTGCAATAAGATTTGGGTGTCTTCATACTGAAGGTAAGCATGCAGGTGTGACATGCAGTAAAGAAGGCAAATGATATATTGGCCTTCATAGTGAGAGGAGTACAGGAGCAGGGATGCAATTATACACAGCCTTGGTGAGACCACATTGAAATATTGTAGACAGTTTTGGTATTCTTATCTGAGGAAGGATGTTCTTGCTATAGAGGGGATGCAGCGAAGGTCTACCAGTTTAATTCCTGGGATGACAGGACTGACATATGAGGAGAAATTGAGTCGGTTATGATTATATTTGCTGGAGTTAAAAGTTTGAGGGGGGGGTGGAATCTCGTATTAACCTATAAAATTCATAGATTCATAGAAACCCTACAGTGCAGAAGGAGGCCATTCGGCCCATCGAGTCTGCACCGACCACAATCCCACCCAGGCCCTACCCCCACATATTTTACCCGCTAATTCCTCTAACCTACACATCCCAGGACTCTAAGGGGCAATTTTTTAACCTGGCCAATCAACCTAACCTGCACATCTTTGGACTGTGGGAGGAAACCGGAGCACCCGGAGGAAACCCACGCAGACACGAGGAGAATGTGCAAACTCCACACAGACAGTGACCCGAGCCGGGAATCGAACCCGGGACCCTGGAGCTGTGAAGCAGCAGTGCTAACCACTGTGCTACCGTGCCGCCCAATTCTAACAAGACTAGATAAAATAGATGCAGGAAAGATGTTCTGATAGCAGGAGAGTTCAGAACCAGGAGTCACAGTCTAAGGATACGGGCTAAACCATTTATGACTGAGATTAGAAATTTCTTCCAGAGAGCAGTAAGCCTGTGGAATTAGCTGCTACAGAAAGCAGTTGAGGCCAAAACATGGTATGTTTTCAAGAAGAATTTAAATATAGCTCTTGGGGCTAGAGGGATCAAAGGATATGGCAGGTGGGGGGGGGGGGGGAAGAGGGAACGGGAGCAGGTTACTGCGTTGGATGATCAGCCACAATCATAATGAATGGCGGAGCCGGCTCAAAGGGCTGAATGGCCTACTCCTGCTCCTATTTTCTAAGTCTAATTAGATAAATCACTGAAAGCTAGTCGACAGGGACAAACAAATAATTCAAGAAGCTCATGGAATGTTTACCTTCATTTCAAGAGGGCTGAAATACAAACGGATGGAAGTTATCTTATTGCTGTACAGAGCCCTGGTCAGAGCTCATCTGGAATATGACATTTGGTCTTAACTCTGCATTTCAGGAAGGATATATTGGCCTTGGAGGGGATGTAGTGCAGATTCACCAGAAACATACTGGAGCTAAAAGGGTTAAAGCAGGAGAACAAGTTGCATAGAGTCAGCTTGTATTCCCTCCAGTGTAGAGGACTGGTGGGTGAACTAATTAAGATGTTTAAGATGAACAAAAGAATTGATCGGTTGATAGGTCTAAACTATTTGGTCAGCTGAGAGATTCCAGAACAGGGGGGCTTTACCTTAAAAATAGAGAGAGACCACTGAGGGGTTATGTCAGAATCTACTGGCTCATGCAAAAGATACTGGAATATGGAACTCTCACCCGCAAAGAGCTGGTGAAGCTATAGGTCAATTAAAAATTTCAAAACAGCTTCAAAACAAAAACATTTTGAGCCTGCTTCACCATTCAGAAATAGAGATAACATTTTGAGTCCTTATCACTCTTGAACGCTTTAAGCAGAAATTTATATAGGAGCTTTCATGTCCTCAGTATGTCTGGAAGCAATTTGCAGCCAATGAAGTACTTTTAAAGTGTTTGAACATAGGAACACCTCAACCCTGTTCTGCCTGATCAGCATCTTAACTCCATCCATCCTTGGTGGACTCATAACCCTTAATACCATGAGTCCATGAAGGATGGATGGAGTTAAGATGCTGATCAGGCAGAATAGGATTGAGAGGTTCCTATGTTAACACACTTTAAAAGTACTCCATTGGCTGCAAATTGCTTTTGGACATACTGAGGTCATGAAAGGTCCTATATAAATTTGTTCTTGAAGCTTTCAAGACTGATAAGGACTCAAAACGTTAACTCTATTTCTCTCTTTCTTACATGCTGCCAGGCTGCTGAGTTTTTGCAGCATTTTCTGTTTTTAGTTCAGATTTCCAGCATCTGCAGAATTTTGCCTTTATTACGTAAATGTGTGCTTATCTGCACTGTTGGGCTATCTACCTAATGTGTCACCTTACCACCCACTGCTGTTCTGTTCCTCCTGATTTAATCAGCCAACTGTAGTGCAAATAGTGGACGCACTGAGTTCAATTGTTATACATGGTCACTTATTTTCCCAATCTGCAGCAATGCAATTCCTGATTTGAACAAGTAAGCTCAGTGAGAGTCCTAGAAATACATGAAAGCTGATTTTAAATAGCAATTATGCTAGTAACTGGAGACAATTTGCATTATTTGTGTAATTCCTCACTTCTCTCAGGAATGTGTTATAGCACTTTGTAGACACTGTTTCTAAAGTACAGTCAGCACTGTTATAGAAGCATTTGCAGCAGCCAAGTATTATAACTCATTGTCCTAAATACAGAAATGGGATGAATGACCAGTTAACTGTATCTTATAAGTTCAAAATGCTACAACATAGATTTGGTCATGTTACCACAATATGGGTTATATGGCACTCATGAAACTATTCAATGGTACAATGCAAAGAATGTGGATTAAAAATAACGGCACTTTCAGTCTTATGTTTTTCTTCAAGAAAAACTCAAATAAAAAAGGTCAAGCAATTCATCTTTTGGAGGGGGTATTGTTAAGTTTCCAAAGAATTGGTGGAAATTGAACTTTCCTGAAACTCTGTGATGGGAGATTGAATGAGTGAAAACACCTACAACTGATCAGCCAGAGGGTATCAGCAATAATCATAGAATCACTACAGTGTAGAGGGAGGCCATTCAGCCCATTGAGCCTGCACTGACAACAATCTCACCCAGGCTCTATCCCTGTAACCCCACACATTTACCCTGCCAATCCTCCTGATACTAAGGGGCAATTGAGCATGGCCAAGCCACATAACATGCACATATTTGGAGTGTGGGAGGAAACACATGCAGACACGGGGAGAATGTGCAAACGCCACACAGTCACCCAAGGCTGGAATCGAACCTGGGTCCCTGGCGTTGTGAGGCAGCAGTGCTAACCACTGTGCTACCCTGCCATCCTAATGCATTAGCATTAGTTAAAGAGACATTTAATAAGAACAAGAAATACATTTATCATAAATCTAGCTGTAGTGAAAGGGACTTTGTTGAGTGGGAAGAAAAGCCGAAACTGAAAGCTGAATTCAGATGATTCCCTTCAGTCTGTTGTTAATGGTGGGTATTGACAAACTGGTTTCTTCTCAGAAACACATGTATGAAGTGAAGGATAGAGGAGGGATGTGATGATATGACAATAATGACAAACTAATTCAGTGTACATGAGCAGAAATGATAAGAAAACAGTATGGCCTTAAGGAAACATGAAGATAAGCTACAAGAAATCATGAAAATGCCCTGAGGAGCCCCATGTAAGGACATGTTAAGTGGCAGATGGCATTGATTCATGCTGAATTAAGAGCAAGTGATTTATGAAACTGCTTAAAGTGAAATGGCTAAGGACAAAATAAAGCTTAAAGTAATGTCCATAAAGAGCCCAGATATTCGTAGAGCAAGAAATTAGGGTAGGTAGCTCCAGGCTTAACAACAAGTGATATAAATAACCAAGTAAGGAACATTAAGCTATTGGAGCTAGCAAGGAGGTGGGAATGGTACTGAACTAAATATGATGTCATAGAGTCTAAGCAGCAGATTGCCACTGTCACTGTGCTGCTATACATTCATAATTCATAGAACATAGAACATAGAACATTACAGCGCAGAACAGGCCCTTCGGCCCACGATGTTGCACCGACCAGTTAAAAAAAAAAACTGTGACCCTCCAACCTAAACCAATTTCTTTTCGTCCATGAACCTATCTACGGATCTCTTAAACGCCCCCAAACTAGGCGCATTTACTACTGATGCTGGCAGGGCATTCCAATCCCTCACCACCCTCTGGGTAAAGAACCTACCCCTGACATCGGTTCTATAACTACCCCCCCTCAATTTAAAGCCATGCCCCCTCGTGCTGGATTTCTCCATCAGAGGAAAAAGGCTATCACTATCCACCCTATCTAAACCTCTAATCATCTTATATGTTTCAATAAGATCCCCTCTTAGCCGCCGCCTTTCCAGCGAAAACAATCCCAAATCCCTCAGCCTCTCCTCATAGGATCTCCCCTCCATACCAGGCAACATCCTGGTAAACCTCCTCTGCACCCTCTCCAAAGCCTCCACATCCTTCCTGTAATGTGGGGACCAGAACTGCACACAGTACTCCAAGTGCGGCCGCACCAGAGTTGTGTACAGTTGCAACATAACGCTACGACTCCTAAATTCAATCCCCCTACCAATAAACGCCAAGACACCATATGCCTTCTTAACAACCTTATCTACTTGATTCCCAACTTTCAGGGATCTATGCACACATACACCTAGATCCCTCTGCTCCTCCACACTATTCAAAGTCCTCCCGTTAGCCCTATACTCAACACATCTGTTATTCCTACCAAAGTGAATTACCTCACACTTCTCCGCATTAAACTCCATCCGCCACCTCTCGGCCCAACTTTGCAACCTGTCTAAGTCTTCCTGCAAACTACGACACCCTTCCTCACTGTCTACCACACCACCGACTTTGGTGTCATCAGCAAATTTGCTAATCCACCCAACTATACCCTCATCCAGATCATTAATAAATATTACAAACAGCAGTGGCCCCAAAACAGATCCCTGAGGTACACCACTTGTAACCGCACTCCATGATGAATATTTACTATCAACCACCACCCTCTGTTTCCTATCCGCTAGCCAATTCCTGATCCAATTTCCTAGATCACCCCCAATCCCATACATCTGCATTTTCTGCAGAAGCCTACCATGGTGAACCTTATCAAACGCCTTACTAAAATCCATATATACCACGTCCACTGCCTTGCCCCCATCCACCTCCTTGGTCACTTTCTCAAAAAACTCAATAAGGTTAGTAAGGCACGACCTACCTGCCACAAAACCATGCTGACTATCACCTATCAATTCATTACTCTCCAAATAACTATAAATCCTATCCCTTATAATTCATGCTAATCTGATTCAGGAGAGATTGTTTACTTGTATTTACAGAGAAACATCAAAAGATATAATAAGTCAAAAATGACTGCTGAACCAAAGGAGATGTTAGAAAGGATTAAAAACATGGTCAAAAAGTTTGGTTTTGAAGCAAATCTTAAAGGAGCGAGATTTGGAGATGCACAAGATGCCAGAGTTTAAGAACTGGAGGGTTCTGGGAAGGGTTGGAGGGTTGGAAAAGATGTTGAGAAGTTAAATCAAAGTTACTGAAATACCATGAGCCAGTGCAAATCAATGAGGACAAGAGTGATAGGTGAGCGGGTCTTGGTGTGGAATAAGATAAAGATAGCAGAGTTTTGAAATGAGTTAAAGTTTACAGAATGTGGAGAACTGGAGGTGAAATCAGGAGAGCATTGGGACAGTTGAGTCCAGAGGTGACAAAGCAGGAGTTAGAATTGCAGCAGCAGGTTGATTGGAAGCAGGCAATATTGCGAATGTGGGTGTGCTTATAAGGACAGTATTTATTACCCATCCCTAACTGCCCTTGATAAGGTATGAGGTGTTGGACTGAGGTGGGCACAGAAAGAAGTCTCATAACACCAGGTTAAAGTTCAACAGGTGAGTTGAGTCCACTCACCTGATGAAGGAGCAGCGCTCCGAAAGCTCATGATTCCAAATAAACCTGTTGGACTTTAACCTGGTGTTGTGAGACTTCTTACTGTGCCTTGATAAGGTAGTGATATGTCACGTTCTTGAACTGCTACAGTTCATGGGTACTAGGGTTCAGTGCTATTCGGGAGGGAGCTTTGATTTAGTGACAGTCAAAGAACGGCGGTACATTTCCAAGTCAAGATGGTACGTAACTTGCAGGAGGTAGAGGTCACAAGTTTGGAAGGTTTGTCGAAGAAGCTTTCATGAGGTGTTGCAATGATAAACACTATGCTGCCCAGTGCACTGGTGGTGGAGGGGGCAAATGTTTAAGATGGTAGATGAGATTCCAATCAAGCCTTGCTTTATTTTGAATGGCATTGAGCTTCTTGGGTGTTGTTGGAACAGAATCCATGCAAGTGGGGATTATTTGATCACACTCCTAGCTTGTAACCTGTAGAGATGGACAGGCTTTGAGGGTCAAGGGGCAGAATAATAGAGAGGAGGGAGGAAATCATGTCAACACTGACCCACCATGCAGCCATAAAATGCTTTGAATTCAGTAAATTATCTTCTTGTTATTGAAATACAAGAAGAAGAGTTATGTTACATAGCCTAAGTTTCCCTTTGGGATTTGGTTTGCGCGGCAATTAATATCAGCTGGATCGTAACACCAGTCTTCAGTGAAGAAACATCAGGAGAATAAACCAGACAACAAAAGCCATAATCATGAGGCCACATGATGTAATCCTCTGGGGCAAGTCAAAGATATGCATTGTCTAACCACCATGTTGTTTGAGGAAGAGGCTTTGCTCATGTCACTGCAATGGACAGAAAAGCAGCACACTGTAATGAGATGGTGTGAGTCACTATAAACCTAAAACAGACATGGCGAATATGTGATATGGGGAGGCACCTGTTAGCCCTGTATCACTTCAGAGCATTGCAACAAATTGAAGAGCCATTTGTGAGATGAGAATTTGAGAAACAAAATATGTTTCTAAATGTGCAAAGTATATACAGTTAGTGAACACCAATGCCACCTCTGTGCTCTCAAAATTTCTTCATTTTTCTTCCCCTATCGCTCCGCTTACATTCTTCCTTGACATCCAAGTAGAGGTGGAGACAGTCTGAGGACCGCTATATCCTGTGGTCTGTGATGGCCTTGGCAGGTGTCCTCTGAAGGATCCCAGCCTGCTTTGGGTCTCCAGCTGTGGAGCCGGTGCATCCACCTTGGCCTGAGCAGCTGGAGATTGAGGTGCTGTATCCGCTTTTTGCCTAGCTACTGCTGAAACACTCTCTTGGCTATAGCGATGGTGTGTAGATCTTCATGCATATCCATCAGAAACTGAGTATTCTGTTGGATCAAGATCTCAATGGCGGTCGCCACCTTTTCAGTGGTGACCACAAAATGCCAGCATGTCAGTGGAATGACATCAGACTGAATGTGGAATGACTCCTCCGTCCTCTGTTCTAATCTGTTGTCACTGCCTCTGCCTGCCATGGATCCAAATCTGTGCTCTGCTTAGCAGAGGTAACCCCAAGCCTGCTGTGCAACTAGATCACAATGAAGTGTGTATTTCTACACTAGTGGAGGCTGTATGCGAATGCAATGACGGGTCTATAACTGGTGGGCCCTCGTGGTCCTTATTCAAGGTGTTCCAGGGGTCAGGGCTGATGGGCTGGCTGGTTGCCTCCACTTTCTCTTGCTGATGCGTACAATAGAAATATGAGAAAATTAGTGATTGGCTGGATAGTTACCAACATTAAAGGGCACTCACAAGGTCAATTTTTATGCTCCCTCTTTACTTCAGGTCTCTGGAGAGGAAAGGGATGTTGAAAATCAACACAAATAAAACCTACAGCCTTGAGGAAGTTGGTACAGATATTAAAAAGAATATTGCTGAAGATTTGGGGACAGCAAAAAGAATTGAACAGGTTGAGCTGCTGTTTTGTCACAATTTTCACAGTGGTATGCTGCAAGAGTTGTTCCAGTCTTATTGTGACGGACAGTGATTGAGCAGCAGCAATTTTAGATAGAGCTAAGTGACGAATTGATTTATAGAAGAGAGAAAATAGCATCCATTTACGTTAGGTGATTCTGAGAAAGGGAGAAGAGAATGGAAATAGGATTCCAGTGGACAATTCCTGTTGGAAGCTCCAACAGACACAAAGGGCGGACTTTTCCCATTCTGCCCACCACAGGAATTTGGGACACAGGCCATGCAAAGGTCCGTTGACCTCTGGTGGGATTTTCCGGTCTTGGAGCGAGCGTAGCCAAAAAATCCCGCCCAATGAGTCAAATAGCTTCTGTGCTATGCATTTCTAGGATTCTATAACTCTTACAAGCTCTGCACAAGGGAGCATATACTGTATCTACATATTGCATTTTCTCTTTTCACAGCATTGAACACAGGATTAACATAGCAGTTCCTCATATCAGGAAGCCAGTCATTTGTGTCAAAAGCTCTGGACCTCATGATTAAAAAGCTTGCACCTTAAAGTGGGAAGACATTTTCTCAAGACAGAAAATTGGATGAGTGTTTGAGGCAGAGGAAGGCACAGAAAGATCTCGGCCTGGATTTTCAGCCTCAAGGCAGGTCAGGAAAATATTTCACTCAGTCTGCCCACCTCAGGAGAAAGTGCACACAAAGGCGGGAGGGGAAGGGCTGAGGTCATGTCAGCCGACTTAGGGTAAAGTTTGAAGGCAGCCACAGGGTGTGCCGGTGCCGAGCTGGACTGTGTCAAAGGCCCACTTCAGTATTGTGGAACTTCATCCCAATGAAAATAAAAATTGGAATGCCCTCCAGCCCTCACCCCCCCAAAACACTCCCTATGCCCCATCCATGCCACTTCATGCGCCTCCACCCACCTCTCTACAATCCCCCATGCAATCCATACCAAGGTAATCCCCCCCCCCCCACAAACAACCCCTATAGCCCCTCATGCCCTCCATGCCAAACTATGGCACTTCTATGCCTATTCACACATAATACATTGCTTGAAGCATGATAGTAGAATGTTAAAAAAAACTTTAGAAACAGTCATTCATTGACAATGTTGTATCTTTAAAAAAATATTCCTTTTTACTCAGGGCAATGGTAGTGTCGATCATCCAGCCCCTTTTAAGTTTCAATAGTTGAAACTACAGGCACTTGAAATCTCTGAGCTTTGTATAAATAAACATTGTGAAAGTAACATCAAAGATCAGCGAGCCAGAGCTGTCAATCAAGAGATGCTTTCGTTGAGACACAGGTGTTTTAGTACTCTAATGGATGTCTGGGTTCTCAACCTAACATACATAATGAGGCTTGGCTGAGAGCCCAAACATCCATTAGTCTTGTGAGACACCTGAGCCCCAGAGAAAACATTGCTTAATTGACAATTGGAAACCCTGGAAATGTGGTCAAAGATCCTGGAATTAGGTCCCAGCTGCCATTTTTTAAAAACTCCCAAGTCATCCTGACATGGTGAAAATCCAGGCCTTTAGAGAGTAAATAGCGCTAGTTTTAACAAAGAGCCAACAGGAATAAAATGCATTCAATGGCCTCCTTCTGCGGTGGGATCTTCCAAAGTTCTGTGCTTAAGTGTGTGGATATGAGTTAGAAACTCTGGCTTTCTGCTTTTCCTATTGGTTTGTTTACTCAGACTGAAGCATTTTTATTCTTAATGGAAACAATGGAGAAACAGAGCCTAAAATTACAGTCATTATTCATAATTTGAGAAAAGAACCACTCAAGAAGCAGAAAGGTCCATTATTTTGTTGTCTACTTAAAAAAATTAATATCAGGGGTTTCAAGCAACTCCTCCTTGATAGTATCACCTACTGTCTCATAGAAACATCGACATGGGCAATGAGTTTATTTCCCAGTCACTTGTCTCAACCTTCCTTGTTCTTGCATCCTACTCACAAAAAAATCTTCAGTGTTGTAAAAAGTGAAAACTCACCTTCAATTAAGCTCTCCAGTGGAGGTCGAACATACATAGGTTCTTCCTGTTAAAAGAAAACAGAGTAAAATGCACAGCCAAAAGAATGGCACACAATGGCAGATTAACAATCTGGGGGCGGGGGACGATTCTCCCAGCCTGCTGCTCTGCTCCAGCAGCACAATGGGCCAGGAGACATCAGCGGAGGCCATTTCACAGGCTCCCAGCTGGGCGCCACAGCCTCCGTGTATCTCCGGGGCATCAGCTTTGTGCTGGAAATCGGCGCGGAGCTGATTTCAATATTTAAACCCCTTTCCACATCCCATTAGCAGGCACAGGACTGAAGTCTGCAGGCCCACTAGCATTGACTACTGCTCCCCAATAACGGGGAACAGGCAGCTTGACCTTGCTGGAGGGAACAGAGGCCAAGAAGGCCCCCCCCTAGGAGGTTGGGGGCAATGGGGGGGTGTCCTCTGGGCAGTGCCAACATGCAACTGCTACTTGGCTCCTAGCACTGCCCAAGGGGCAAACTGGCAATGCCTAAGGGGCACCTTGGCACTGCCAACTGGGCATTGGGCAGTGCCAAGAGGGGGCGGGGCCAGAGCCTGTGGGGAGCGAGCGATGGGGGGAGGCGGTTCTTCTGCCACCCTGCACAGGGATGGGTGGCAGAGGGAAGGAGGATGGCGATCGGGGCTGGCCATCCGGATGGGGGTGGTGGAAATCAGGTGATCGGGGCTGGCTGGGGTGGGTGATGGGGGAACATCGGGGCTGGCCCAGAGAGGTCCATGATGCCAGTGATCGGGGGTGGGGAGTTGGAGGGGCAGTGATGGGGGGTTGCAGGGCTGGCCAGTGATTGGGAAGCCGGCAATGCGGGGCCACTGCGCATGCACCGATCTTGGCGTTGACAGATTGGCGCATGCGCAATGGCCCACTCAACATTATGCTGCCGGCCTCTCGGGCAGGAATAGGCCCCGTCCCACTAGGACACTCTGCAGTGCTCAGAGTGCAGGAGATTCAATCTGAAAATCCTGCTAAAAAAACCCAGCAGGAGTTACTCCCATTTTCATGCGAATTGTGGGCTCTTTTTTGGGAGAATCCCAGCCCCGGATTTTTATTACAGCGACGCTTTGAGCTGGTGGTTCCAGTAGGTGAGCTGTCCTGCTGGTACCAATATCTTGGGATATATTCTGCTTACAATCCAATAGGAAGTACCATGTTTTACCAGTGTCTCGAATCTAAATCTATCTTAAAGCCAAATGATGTCAGAACAGTTGAAGCAGTTGCTTTGGGTGATCCTAAGCTTAACCATTACATGCCACTGGCAGATATATTCAGCCATCATCACTATTCTAGAAAGATAATGGCATTACACGATGCTGACAAATTGTGAGTCATAGAGTAGGAGGTAAAATAATGTTAACCTTCTTGCTCCGTACAAGCTGAAAGTGTAAAATTGGCCTGAAAGGATTTACTTTGGAGATGTTTATCTCCCTGGAACATCTGGAGATCTATAGATCAAACTGTCCCCCTCTTTTTGACACCAAAGATTAATGAATGGCAAATGATGGTTTACCTGGTTGTTGCAGTAGTATAGTTCCTATACCTCCATCTGATTTTGCTAGAATTTGTATCTGAGATCAGAAAATCACTGTTATAGAGGAGCTCCCACAGCTGGCCACTCATTTTCTGAACCAACTCCTCTCAAGTGTCTTTTATGGTGCTGAGAGTAACAATGTGGTCTCCTTTGATGAAGGTTAAGGTATGTAGAACTGTCAAGCTGTCAAGTCATTTAAAATGTGGAGATGCCGGCGTTGGACTGGGGTAAACACAGTAAGAAGTTTAACAACACCAGGTTAAAGTCCAACAGGTTTATTTGGTAGCAAAGGCCACAAGCTTTCGGAGCCTTAAGCTCCTTTTAACATTTAGGAAAAACTTGGACGGGTTCATGGATGAGGGGGGTGTGGAGGGATATGGTCCAAGTGCAGGTCAGTGGGACTAGGCATAAAATGGTTCGGCACAGACAAGAAGGGCCAAAAGGCCTGTTTCTGAGCTGTAATTTTCTATGGTTCTATGGTTCTATGGAAAGGATGTCCCAAGGCATGGTACATTGGGGAAACCATGCAGATGCTGTGACAACGGATGAATGAACACCGCTCGACAATCACCAGGCAAGACTGTTCTCTTCCTGTTGGGGAGCACTTCAGCGGTCACGGGCATTCGGCCTCTGATATTCGGGTAAGTGTTCTCCAAGGCAGCCTTCACGACACACGACGGCGCAGAGTCGCTGAGCAGAAACTGATAGCCAAGTTCCGCACACATGAGGACGGCCTCAACCGGGATATTGGGTTCATGTCACACTATTTGTAACCCCCACAGTTGCCTGGACCTGCAGAGTTTCACTGGCTGTCTTGTCTGGAGACAATACACATTTCTTTAACCTATCTTAATGCTCTCTCACATTGTTTGTACCTTTAAGACTTGATTAGCTGTAAGTATTCGCATTCCAACCATTATCCTGTAAATTGAGTTTGTGTCTTTATATGCCCTGTTTGTGAACAGAATTCCCACTCACCTGAAGAAGGAGCTTAAGGCTCCGAAAGCTTGTGGCTTTTGCTACCAAATAAACCTGTTGGACTTTAACCTGGTGTTGTTAAACTTCTTACTAAGTTATTTAAACACATAGCCCTTTAGAAATTGATTTGAAAACTGCTTGCTGTGCCTGTAAGATTTGGAAAAAATCTGTTCCAACAGTTTTAATAACTGTTTGTTGAAAGTGCTATCATTATAGCATGATTAGTGCTTGCCTACTTTTGAAAACCTTTCATTATCACAGTAGGAAACTGTTAGTTCAAAGTTTGACTGACAGCTCAATGAGGTTATTAATAGATTAGCTGTCTTGATAGGGGGTTATGAACACAAATGTTTGTATTTACAAGGGATTAAGTGCTTGGGGGTATTTAAATGTATTTACTGGGATTTCATGAATGAGACTGTTTTTAATGGAGTGAAGTCTGTAATAGATATTTGGGAGTTTCATTTCAACTCAGCATGGTTTCTAAGGTCTACCCATGGTCAATTTGAGTAAGTTAGCATCAGGGCTGTAAAGGGTCACAGAAATGGATGAGCACCATGAGTTGGTACGAAGTTGGCATTGGGTTTTAAAGAGAAATGTGGTTGAGGGGCATGAGATGGCATGGAAGGTATGAGAGACCATTTGGAGTGGATGGGGGGATGGGTTGGCATGAGTAGACATGTATGGCATTGGGAGTGGGCTGGGGGTGTGAAGGATAAGGGCTAGAGGGCCTAATGTTTAAAACAATAACTGGGATGAAGTCCCTGAGAACTGAGGGGGCCTTTTAAATGGTCTGCCTTGGCACTCGCAGCCCCTGTAGCTGCCTCCGACCTGTGTCCAAGGGCTACAGGCTCATCCTGCACCACCACTACCCTGAATCTCCACCTTTGAATGCCATTCAGGTCACTTTTCCTGAGGCAGGGGCAGCAAACCGGGAAATTTTCCACCTCCGTGCACATGCCTTGGGAGTGAAAATCCAGGAGAGATTGCTCTGAATGCCAAAAGGTGGGTGAATAGTGGAGGAAAAGGTGACAGGGAGTCTGAATAAAATGGAATTCAGTTTATCTCTGGGCTCTGCCTCCAATTACTAAACCTGTCTCAATTAATATGGCGTATGAGACATATTTGGATGAGGGAATATTGGCTGGAATGTAACACGGAGATCTGGCCCACGTACGAGCTAGGAAGGCGGAAGCAATCCTGTCTTTGCTGGCCCTGGAAACCAAAACACTATTTCACTTGGCTCCAGCAATTAGCTGCTTGAGGCCATTCCTTCCGTCCACACCCCCAAGCCAGGATGTCCCGTCTCCAGGAGCTGTCAGCACTTCAGTCCCAGCAGCACCACTGGGAGTAGGGGCTGTAATGTTATTGTCTCTGAACACAAACATACCAAATAATATGACAATGATTGATAATCTAAATGAAGGGTTCTTCACAAAAGAACGAGAGGATTCCAGGAGAGCTTTTATTAAATGTGTTACTGCTGCTCCAACTGCTACTTCTCTCTTCAGGTACCAATCCTTAAAGGAGTGTTGGTTACCATTTACTTCTGTGTCGCTCCATGGCTATGTTTAGCAAAGTACTGCAGTCGTTTGCCATGTTTCTGCAAATGGCTGCCCCTCACCTGCTCTTACCACTTGTCATTGGTGCATTTACAAGTTGATACTCAGCTGTTTTGGCTGCATTATGACCATACATTCCTTGGCCATCAAGTCCTGGAGTGAGTCTTTAACCCGGAGTTTTTTGCTCAGAAGCAGGGGTGTTACGCACAGTGCCACACTCCCAATCCAACGACTACATCATATATTGACTTGCATCACATCCTGTGATGATGCATACAAATTATTTATATATTCAGCAGTGTACAAATCAGTATATTATCCTACACACACAACAAATCAATATCACAACAGTGGTCACTGTTGCAACTGCAGCCAATCCCTGAACCAAGCCAGTGATGGAAGTTGGAGAAGCAGCAAAGTGGGGTTGGCTCAACAAGGCTGGTCAAGCAAGTACCAGTGAGAGGTGAGGGTATGCGGTGATCAGGAGGTCAGTGCTGTCCACAATGGCAGCCCACTGTATGACACAAGATGTCTGAACGGGAGTAAACCATCCTCTCCACCAAGCCCAAAACACGGCCTTGCACGTGATGTGGACATCTCTTGTCACTGGTAAAATACCAAGGACCTCAATTGACATTAAGAAAGAAAAACTTGCAATAAAGTAATTTAGAAATGTAGATATTTCTGCAGTGCAGCAAATGGGCAGCCAAATTTGCACTCAGCAATGCCCAAATAATTTAGTTTTTGTGTTTTGATTCAGGGATAAATATTGACCAGCATAACGTCCCGGAGCTTCTTCAATGTAGTCCATGCGATCTTTTACATTCAACTGTGCAGGTAGATGGGGCTTTGGTTTAACATTACATTTAAAAGAGGGGAACTCAAACAGTACAGCTCACCCTCAGTACTGCACTGGGGAGTCAGTCTTGATTTTTGTGCTCAAGCCCTGGAGCAGGACTTGAACCCAGAACGTTGTGACTCAGAGGAGGGGACACCATCAATTGAGACTGACACAGCAGAAACTGGCGAAATTGCAGGGGAAGTGGTAGGCAACAGGCATTACATCTCCACCATCACACCCAATCTCAAAACCCAATGTGCGCCAGCCTATTCCCGATATTGTCATGATAGATGCCTGGGCACATTGCTTCATGAAGTACACACCCTCTATCAATTTGGACCTCTGTCAGTCACTTTCACAGTTACTAATCGATTTGAATCAGTGGACCCTTGTCTGCATAGTGACTGCTAAAGAATTACTCTGTGGGTGTGATCCTGATTTCGCATTAGCAACAGAAACTGAGCTCTTGTCAATAAATGATTAACAAAATGAGTTAAGTCCTTGTAATTAGCAGCTGCTGCATGTGTAGTTTGGGTAACGACACTCAAGAGGGTATTTTAAACTCATGTGGTGTTGGATGAATGAAAGAATGAATCATGATAGATTAAATTTGCTGGAAATGTTCAAACTGACAAATTGTCTAGTTATTTCCAAATATTTGATGTTTCCCAGATGCAGTACAATTCGCAACTGTGAAAGGAAACCTGATCTTAATTCCCTCTGATCTGTGTTATGGTCATGCCATCTGCCCATATAGCTTACTGGGTGATGGACACTTTTCAAAAGGGCTGTGTCAGTCACCAACACCATGCTAGGTGAAACAGAAGGACAGAAAACCAACAGCTTATTAATTAATCCACACGGGCAGCCTAGCAAGTCTGTTTGGGGTAGAAAGACTAGAGGGAAGCCAAATCTCACCCCGCATAAAGAAGAATGCTGCCTCAAATCTCAGTATAGGCACTGAATTGGGCTTATTCATTTTGCCTGCAAGACTACATTTCTTCATTCCAAGAGTTCGGCCACAATTGCATCTGAAACAACCAGAAACCTAAAAACTCCATTGACTCCAATGAACCAAGAGTTAATCCTTGAGGCCAACACTATTTCATCAAAAGGGCAGTGCTCACAGGTGACCCATTTCTTTTAATCTCTGTTAGTAAGTGCCTGTTTAGAAATAATTGTTTCCTGTGAGTGTCTACATGTTGGGGAGTGGGAGTTTGTTGCCTTTATATTTTGGGCTGTGAAAAATAAAAGTTTATCCTTTCTTTAGACGTAACTTACAAGAAAGCTGTAGTATAAGGCTTTCTAAGGATTAATGGCCAGGATGTACTGCTCCAATTTGTGGTAGGTGAGCTTGGTGGCACAACTGGAAAATATGGTGAGAAAGCCCAAGACGTGGGGTAGGATGTTATGGCCTCGCTTGGGCGAGATCGGAAAATCCCGCCCGAGGCCAACGGAGATTTCCGTTCTGGGAACCTCGCCCACCCCAATTCCGGGGCGGGCGAGGTGGTAGAGTTCAGTTGTGTTTCCTGGTGGCGTAAATGCAAGACACGATCGTGCCCTCCCTCAGTCAATGGTGGGCTGCATTTCCCACCATCCAACGCCGGGAACATTCATTATAGTTGCCACACACTGGAATCATTCCCCCACATTAAAGTTAAATCCCAGGGTGGTGTGCTTTCAGAATGGCATGATTCACAATGATCATTGAAAGGTGCGCATGTGGTGGCCTGAACTTTGAGGGTAACTTTAAGGTGAGTGAACAGAAGATAGTGCAAACTTCGCCACGATTCCAATGCAAAGAAGTGGCCCCCTCGATTCAGGGTGGTGGGAGGGACAGTTCCCACAGCAGCTTCTTTGTGGTTGGCTTGTGGTGCCAGGCAAGGGCAGCAGTGCTGCGGGGGTGGGAGGTCGAGGGAGAGACGGTGGGGTGCACTGAGTCATGCAATTGGCAAAGTATTCCAAAATTGAGCATTCTTCTAAAGCTGAGACAGTTCAACATCAGCTGTATTACCATGCTTGGAGTCTGACTTATGAAGCAGAATGCCCACTCAAGCAACGCTAATCTTTGAGGGTGCCAATGATTGTTCCTGCAGTGTCAACTCCTCATACACAGACTTCAAAATCAACCTGGTGTTATGGGGCTGCAGAACCATTGGGCAACTGGATAAGTTTGATGACCCTCTGGTGACAGGTTGGCATAGATCATAAAGGGTGGTGTTCCGAACACCCAGAATTATAGTTATATAGGCACGGAAAATTAACCCTCATGGTCCAAACAAACTGCTCAGCTTGCAAGTGCAGGTTAGGCTAATGCCTGCATGTGTGCTGAGAGCACAGGATGCAACTTGGTGGGTGAAGTTGCCACCATTCTGTTATGTGGTGTGGGCCTGTCAGGGAACACGCCAGCAGTCAAGGGCATTCAGCCTCTGATCTTCGGGTAAGCATTCTTCAAGGCGGTCTTCAAGACACACGACAATGCAGAATCGCCGAGCAGAAACTGATAGCCAAGTTCCGCACGCATGAGGACAGCCTCAACCGGGATCTTGGGTTCATGCCACACTATCTGTAACCCCCACGACTTGCCTGGGGTTGCAAAATCATACTAACTGTCCTGGCTTGAGACAATTCACACCTCTTTAACCTGTGCTTAACCCTCTCTCCACTTGCATTGTCTGCACCTGTAAAGACTTGATTACCTGTTAAGATTCACATTCCAACCATTATCTTGTAATTGAGTCTGTCTATATACGCCCTGTTTGTGAACCGAACTCTTCACTCACCTGATGAAGGGGCCGTGCTCCGAAAGTTTGTGCTACCAAATAAACCTGGTGGACTTTAACCTGGTGTTGTGAGACTTCTTAATGTGATGTGGGGTGGATGTTTGGCCAGGCAGCAAACAAAATGAAGACTTGGCATCCATTTGATGGCAAGGACTCTTTTGGAGCTTCCTATCACTTGAAGGGCGCCTTTCAAATATAGTGCCTGGATTACTTAATCTCTAAAGTCATGGTGGGGTGGGTGAATCTGAGACCACCTCACCAGCGATCCAACATTGAATCCGTGTCTGTTCATTTTTTACACCAAGTGCTGTATGATATGGTGGAAAAACGTGCAATTGGTATCGGCAGGTCCAACGCCATTTTCTCCACATGATGTCAGACGTTGCCAATTTCCGGGGTGATTTTGTCCAATGTGTGGGACTGTATAAATATCACTTCCTATAATGATGATGTAAGAGAAAACATGACCAGGAGTCAAGGGAGGAGAATGTTCATGGCTTCAGCAGTGTAACGTCTAGTCATGCATTGTTGTACATAGTTCAGCTGTATCTAATAGGCTGTGTACTGTTTAAACAGACCACTGTCTCAGCAATCATTCCTCAGCAAGATCAACCAACGATACAACAAAAGCCGGCCTGTGTCAGTTCTCTGTGTCAGACTGTGCCAGTCACAGTACTCAAGGGGGTTAAAACATTCCTTCTCTAAAGTACATCTTATTGCGGCAGCCAAGAGTTGAGAAAAGGGGGAAGTGAGTCCACATCTCTCCCTGCCAGCAACATCAGATTGCAATATCTTGGTGTGGCAGCTTTACCTTCATTTCGATCAGTACAATTACTGTCTAATAACCCTATTTCCTGCACTATAATTCAATACCAAAAGCAATCACGGATAAAACATTGTAGAAACATATGAAATTAACAGTCTCTAGGAAATTCCCATCTAGTTTGCTATTGATCCTCATTTGCAATTCAAACAGGAAGTGCTGGCCCATGTGCTTGAAGATAATTAATGAGCAATTGATGGTAATATAGAAACATAGAAACTTAGAAAATAGGAACTGGAGGAGGCCATTTGGCCCTTCGAGCCTGCTCCGCCATTCATTACGATCGTGGCTGATCATCCAACTCAATAGCCTAATCCTGCTTTCTCCCCATAACCTTTAATCCCATTTGCCCCAAGTGCTATATCCAGCAACCTCTTGAATACATTCAATGTTTTGGCATCAATTATTTCCTGTGGTAATGAATTCCACATAATCTGCACTGCCTGTCGAAAACTGAGATTAGGTTATTAAAGCACGGAGATCAGTTTGGGCCTGAAAACAGATCTGAGGTAATCTTTCACGTATTGTTACACCAAACTCCTTCTGTGCAAAAAAATTGATTTCCAGCTGTTACATTTGGCCCTTCTGCAAGTTCACTGTTTTCTGTTAATAAATTTGAGAATAAATGCCAACTGCCCACATAACCTGCTCCTGCTGTGTGGATATATGATACGGACTGGAACTGGTTCAGTTGAAAGGCTCCTGTTGACATTCGCTACTGAGGCTTGCACATGATTAACAGCCACTTGGGTCAGATAGTGGAGAGAATCGATAACTATGGAGCCCCCATCACAAGAGTTAATTATTCTATGTCATTTCCTCCAGCCATTTGGATTATGTCACCAACTTTACATTTCACATGGAATTATACTTGAAAGGCATTTCTGTAAATTAGGAAGAGGCATCAAGAGATCAAGTGCCAGAAATGCAGGAGAAAATGTTTGAAAGTAAAGCTCTATCAATGAGGCAGCAGCAGCAGACTGAAGAACATGAGGTGTTCCACTCTCTCTCAAAAGTATGCATGGCTGAGAGGGGCACTCATAGATTGGCACTCAGATGCTATTGGGTGAGTAGATTTAGATGAGCAAGTGGTTTGTGCATATTGAGTTAGTGGTCAGTAGAGGGGGTTATAACTGTCCAGAAATTGTGGGGACATAAACGCGCAGGGGCTCCAGTCACCAATGTGAGGGAGATAAGAATGAAAAGCAAAGAGGAGTAACTACCTAAACAGCAGGTGTGGAGATCCAGGCATGAGGGCAGAGGAGAGGAATGAAAAACAGATCAGGGAAGCCAGACATATACTCAGCAATGAGTGCCGCCAAAGAAGAAGCTATCTGAACATAGCAGAGATTATGCCTGTTTAGACAGACGGTGATTGAGATTTCTGTCCTTGTTGAGGAAGACCTCAGACCTTAACGTACTGCTCACCATGCCCTGTCAGTAGCTCTTAGAGTCATTGTGGTCTTGAACATCTTTATCTCTGGCTTGTTCCAAGGATCAGCAAGGGACATTGTGGCGATCCACAAGTGACAGCATATCATTGCATCTCACAGGTCACTGATGCCCCTTTTGTGAAAGATGGACAATACTTACAATTTTAAACAACTGGGGCCTTGCAGGCACAAAGGACAGTGGGATTCACCTCCATCAGTGGATTCCCCAGATGTAGGGCATCATCAATTGTACCCACATAGCCAACAAGGCATTGAGTGAATGACCAGTGTGATTCACCAACAGGAAGGGCTTCAATAATCTCAACATTCAACTGATTTGGAACCACAACAAGATCTTTATGCACGCATATCTTTCCTATTCTAGAAGCTGCAATCACTTCTACATCCTTTTGGAGTCCAGGATGCCACAGCTTTTCACATCACCACCAGAACTTAGTGGATGATTCCCCAGAGACAAGGGATATTATTTGAAGCTATGGCTACTTATCCCTTTATGGTCAAAAGACAGAAACACAGAGGCACTACAACCAAAACCACCTGTTCACAAGAGCCACAATGAATAAACCAGTGGGCTTCTGAAGCTTCAGTTCCGGTGTTGCAGTTCCTGCAAGAGTTTTCCACATTGTGGTGGGCGACTGTGCTCTCCATAACATGGTCCTCCAGAGTGGCGAGGACCTTGAAGAGGGGAAGCGCTAGATCAACTCAGTTCTCTGGAGGAGAAAGAAGATGATATGGAGATGCCAGCGTTGGACTGGGGTAAACACACTAAGAAGTCTCACAATACCAGGTTAAAGTCCAACAGGTTTATTTGGTAGCAAACGCCACTAGCTTTCGGAGCGCTGCTCCTTTGTCAGGTGAGTGGAGATCTCTTTAAGACGGTCCACTCCCCTGCGCGTTTATGTCCCCACAATTTCTGGACAGTTATAACCCCCTCTACTGACCACTAACTCAATATGCACAAACCACTTGCTCATCTAAATCTACTCCGAAAGCTAGTGGCGTTTGCTACCAAATAAACCTGTTGGACTTAACCTGGTGTTGTGAGACTTCTTACGGAGAAAGAAGATGCAGAGCAAAATGGTGCCCATGGTGTGCAAGAAGGTGGCCCGATCCATCTCAGTGTCAAAGTTCTCATCAAGATGGTGTGTTTGCCAGGGCACATCTGATCCAAGCACATTTTATCTGAGCACTACTTATCCACTAGGACTGCATTCTCCAGAACTCTGCTCTGATGTGAGAACACATCCATTAAATACACAACCTTGAATAGTTCTATTCCGACCAACAATGCGTGGTACACAGCTCCACAGAGATCTTAGTGTCCCTTTTCAAAGACCAATTCCATTCCCCACTTCTTCATCCTTTTCCAGTCTTGCCACTAAAGAATAGCTCAAGTCTGGGATCATGGCTCAACATCTCCAATGTTATTATGAAATTATAATTTACACAAAAATAAATGAAATTTATCCAAGTGAAGCACTCAGAGCACTGGCTGATGTGGTGACCCTGACTTTCAGCCACTCCAACAAAGTGCTCCTTTTATGGCTTGGATGCATCATGTTCAAGTGTATCTGTTTGTGGCCGAGATACACATGGTGGTTGTCCTCAAGCAGAGGTTGCAGCGCAGGTGTAGATTTAAGCACAGCCTCTGTCGCAGGGAGCCCTGCTGCACAGATATCCTCTCAGGCCAATGATGTGACGGTGCTCTGAGGGATGGCACACTCATGCTCTGGGACCCCTGCTGCACAGATATCCTCTCAGTCAGGCCAATGATGTGATGGTCTCTGAGGGATGGCACACTCATGCTCTTTGGTGGCTGTCTCAGCATTTTGACAACACATTAGATTACTGGATGAAACTACAAGCTGGGAGGTTATTTGCATCCACTCCATGCATCTTTGTGCCGTAAATGCCAGGGACCAGTCAGTGCTACAGAGCGCTTTTTGCGTGTGTCAAACATCATTCCGACAACCACTCTAAGTATTGTCATGGATGGCTCCCTGTGAGGTTAAGCACGCTCTCTCTCAATGGAGAAGCCCATGCATTCAAAACCCTAAACCAAGGCGATGCACATGAGCTGAGAGGCCTGCTCAATTCTTTGCCCACAACTCCACTCTGCATCAGAGAATGGCAACATGTGGACAGACATCTTAGATGGCAGTCAAAGTAGAGCCACTTTGCGTGTGACTCAAAAGATCCTGCATCTGAGCATGTGCTTGTCCTCCATCTTCCAAAGGGGTCGGTCTGCCCATAGTTGCCTCTGTTTCTGTCACCTACTCTTCCTCACTCATTATTTGCTCCTCATCCTGTGCCATCCTTTCAAATTGCGTGCGAGGGCCCAATGTGATTGTATCTGCAGTGGTGGCAGGTGTGCTTGAATGATGTGACTGTGCTAGGTCTGTTGGTTCCATTTTGTCTGAGGCCCTTGGTAGTGCTACAGCAGCACTGAAAAGCTGTCTCTCTACAACTGGCCCTGTGGGAGACACACTTAAGGTAATCAGTAGAAACTACTTCCATTAGCAGAAGCCTGTGCAGAGCTGAGGCTTCCCAATGCAGCTGAAGTTTGGCGTGTTGTTGCACATTGGAGATTATACTCCAATCCTTTCACCTACAGAATTCAGTATATTTTTACCCTCTCCCACAGGTATACCCATCCCTCCATTGCCCACTTTTGCATGCAGCACCACCCAGTGTCCAGTGCTGCCTTCTCTATAGCAGTCAGTTTGGTGTACTCAAACACTTCACCTTCACCTTCACCAGGGGTGGCACAGTAGTTAGCACTGCTGCCTCACAGCACCAGGGATCTGGGTTCAATTCCGGCCTCGGGTCACTGTCTGTGTGTAGTTTGCGCGTTCTCCCCGTGTCTGTTCCGGGTGCTCCGGTTTCCTCCCACAGTCCAAAGATGTGCTGGTTAGGTGGATTGGTCATGTTAAATTGCTCCTTAGTGTCAGGGGGATCAGCTAGAGTAAAAGCATGGCGTTATGGGGATAGGGCCTGGGTGGGATTGTGGTCGGTGCAGACTCAATGGGCCGAATGGCCTCCTTCTGCAGTGTAGGATTCTATGATTCTCTAGTATTATATACCTTTGACTCCTGTTGGGACAAAAGAGGGAAAGAGATAAGGCAATTCTGGCTTTTCTCACCCATGCCAATGTCTTTAATAAGAAGCTGCAGGTATCTATGCCGCCAGCTCCTCAAAAGCATTAGGGCTTTGTGTCTTGCTGACAGTATTTATCTTGGGCAGACGTTTCTCCCCTGTTCAGGGGCATTATGAGCTCTCAAGCTGCTCAGCTGGTGTGTCTGCTGCTGGCTGTAGACTTGGAGGCCTCTCATCTGGGGGGGGTCACATGGCACTCACCTTGCGAGAATGAAGGTCATTAAACATTAAGTGGCACTGCAAACAAGCCCTCCAGAAGACACTGCGGCTGCCCACATGCTCTGCCACCTCCAGCCACAGCTGCTTAGTTTGGTTGGGTGACCTTCTCCTGCCATCCTCTGAGAACTTTCACACACTGTCACCAGGAATGCATCAGTAAACAGTGGGGCAGCCCTGCCACGGGTACCTGGTCTCTGCATCTTCTCCTACTGACTTCTGCCTTCCACCGATTTGCAAGATGGTTGCCACAATAATGGTTGTCTCATGCCTTTGAATCGGACCTGTGTTTTCAAAGGCCTATCTCCATCCTGCATCTGCCCTGCCACAAACTGGCTGCCATAATCATCATCTAGCCAATTCGGTGCCCTCCTCGGTGAATATTGCAGACTCTGACTACTCTATCCAAATAGGAGCAGGGTCAGAACTCAGAAATGGTCCCAAAGTGGAGCCTGACCCTAAACGGAAAACCCTGACCCTAAAGTCAAACACACTCATAAATATTAAAGCTCAATAACTTGACATTGCATATATATTTTTGAAAACTAATTTATTTGCTTGCTAAGAACATAATTCAATTGAAAAGAATTGATGCAAAATCAATATGGCCAAGCAGAAAATTATGTGTTGTATTTGAGTCTTTTTCCAAGCTAACGTTAAAGTAGGAATCCAGCAGAACAGATCAGGAAAATTGTTCACTATTTACTGTCGTGCATCAATCAAAGTACATTTAATTCCACTGTTATTGAGCAGGTCTCTTAGAAACCTCTTTCGAAAATCATTTCATTGGAGATAACAGGTGTAAAATTGAAGTTTCATAGAATGCAAATTAAATAATTAACTTCAATTTCTGTACTGTTCCTGTCATCCAGCTATGCCTCAACGTTAAAATTGGAATGTATATGACAAATTCACGTCAGTGTCACTGACACCTTTATTAGATTGCACAAGAAAAGCATTGAAATGGATTCAAATTTCAAACGCCCCCAAAGTGGACTCAGATGGAAAAACCTTAAGGAATCTCATATCCTATTCAGTTCAGTAGGTATCAGGCAGGACATACTGTTCCGTATAGTACTGGAGTTAGCACACACTTTCACATTCATTTAGTACTTTGCTGACATTATATTAGGAGGAATTATCGGCTTCATTGGCTGGAAGAGTTCCAGCGCCCATCAGCTTTCTTCTTAATCCCCTCTGTCCTTGAAAACCACCATACCATCTCCAACATTCCTTTTCTTTCAGAAGTTCTCGAACATGTTGTTACCTTCCAGATCTGTGCCCATCTTTCTCACCACACCTTGTTTGAATCCCTCCACTCAGGTTACCACCCCTGCCACAGTACCAAAACAGCTCATATCAAAGTCACAAATTATATCCTGTGTGGCCGTGATTGTGCTGACCGAGTCCTAGAGGATATAGCTGCGAGACTGGATCTGCGGCAGGTGATGAGGAAACCAACAAAGGAGAAAGAACCTATTTGATCCCATCCTCGCCAACCTACCAGTTGCAGTCATACCCGTCCATGACAGTTTTAGAAGGAGAGGCTAGCCCACGTGGAGACAAAGTCCTGCCTTTAAGTTGAGGATAGCCTTCACCATGTTGTGTGGCACTACCACTGTGCTAAATGGGATAGATTTTGAACAGATCTAGCAACCCAAAACTGGGCATCCGCGAGGTGCTATAGGCTATCAGCAACAGCAGAATTGTATACAATCACAACCTATAATCTCATGGCTCAGCATATTCCCACTCTACCATTACCATTAGGCCAGGGGATCAACCCTGGTTGAACAAGAGTACAGGAGAGCATACCAGGTGCAACACCAGGCATAGCTAAAAATAAGATGTCAAACTGGTGAAGCTTTATCACAGGACTATTTGTGTGCCACACAGCTGAAGCAACATGTAATAGCCAGAGATAAGCGATCCCAAAACCAATGGATCAGATCTAAGCTCTACAATTCTGCCACATCCTGTCATAAATAGTGGTGGACAATTAAACAACTAACAGGAGGAGGAGGTTTCACAAATATCCCCATTCTCAAAGATGGGGGAGCCTGGCACAACAGTGCAAAAGGTAAAGCTGAAGCATTTGCAACTATCTTTGGTTAGAAGAGTCAGGTGGATGATCCATCTTGGCCTCCTCTTGTAGTCTCCAGCATCACAGAAGTCAGTCTTCACCCGATCTGATTCACCACACGTGATATCAAGAAACGGCTGAAGGCACTGGATACTGCAAAGGTTATGGACCCTGACAATTCTGGCAATAGTACTGAAGATGTTTTCAAAAGAACTAGCCGTGCACCTAGTCTGACTGTTTCAGTTCAGCGACAACACTGGCAACTAGCCAGCAACAAGGAAAATTGCCAATGATAAGCCCAAGGACTTAAATGGGGAATTCCTTATTGACCCCCACTAGGACTCGTAGAATACGAGTTCGTGGTAATAGGTAAATACCTAAACAGGTGGAAGTTGTATTCTGAGTTCTTTTTAAGGAGGGCCTCTGAGTGGGTCCTGTATTCTATTGTCCCGGATGGGACTTGTGTACATGTACCACAGCCTTGTGGTGTAGCTTTTGCTTTATAAAACACCGTTCCTTTCCAGTTGGCTTCCTGAGTTATTACATTGCCCCAGTATGTCCTGCTCACAAAAATCAGGACAAACTTGGTCAATCACTGCCCCATCAGACTACTCTCGATCATCGGCAAAGTGATGGAGGGGATTATCAACAGTACTATCAAATGGTGCTTCCACAGCAATAGCTGGCTCATTGATGCTCAGTTTGGGTTTCACTAGGGCGACTCAGCTCCTGACCTCATTACAGCCTTGGTCCAAACATGGACAAAACAGCTGAACTCCAGAGGTGAGGTTTAAGTGACTGCCCTTGACTTCAAGGCAGCATTTGACTGAGTGTGACATCCAGGAACCCAAGCAAAACTGGAGCCAATGGGATAATGAGGAAAACTCTCCACTGGTTGGATTCTAGCACAACTTTAGATCGTTGCTGTTGTTGGAGGTCAATTATTTCAGTCTGAGGATATCGCTGCAGGAGCTCATCAGGATAGTGTCCAAGGCCTATCTTCAGCTGCTTCATCATTAATCTTCTCTCCATCATAAGGTCAGAAGTGGGGATATTTACTGATGATTGCACAATGTTCAGCACCATTTGGGACTCCTCAGATATTGGAGCAGTCTGTGTGATATCCAGTAAGACCTGGACAGTATTCATGCTTGGGCTGATAAGTGGCAAGTAACATTCGCGCCACACAAATGCCGTCTCCAATAAAAGAGATTTCAACCATCTTCCCTTGACATTCAATGGCATTACCATCACTGAATCCCTGACTATCAACATCCTGGGGGTTACCATTGACCAGAAACTAAACTGGACTAACTGTATAAATACTGTGGTTACTAGAGCAGGTCAGAAGCTGGGAATTCTGCAGTGAGTAACTTACCTCATGACTCATCAAATCCTGTATATCATCTATAAGGTACAAGTCTCGAGTATGGTGTCAAACTGGTGAAGCTTTATCACAGGACTATTTGTGTGCCACACAGCTGAAGCAACACTCAAAAGGCTTTACAGCATCCAGGACAAAGCAGCTCATTTGACTGGCATTACATGGACCACCTCCAATGTTCACTTCCTCCACCACCAATGCACAATGGCAGCAGGGTATACCATCTACAAGATGCACTCCAGCATCTCTCAAAGGCTCCTTCGACAGCACTTTCTAAATAAACTCACAACCTCTGCCACCTCGAAGGACAAGGGCAGTAGATACATGGAACACCACCACCTTCAAGTTCCCTCCAAGTCACACACCATCCTGACTTGGAACTATATCATTCAGTGTAGCTGAGTGATGAATCCTGGAACTCCTTTCCTCACAGTGTTCCTACACCACAAGGTGGTTTCAGAAGGTGGCTCACCATCATCTTTTCAAGGGATTAGGGATGGGCAACAAATGCTGGTCCAGCCAGTGGTATCCATATCCCATGAAGAAATAAATATATAAATAATAATTCCCGGCTGGCCTCCCCCATTTTACCTTCTGTAAACATGAGGTCATCTGGAACTCTGCTGCACCAACTTATTCGCACCAAGTCCTGTTCACAGATCACCCCTGATCACTGATATAAATAAACAACATTATGATTTTAAAATTCTCACCTTTGTTTTCAAATACTTCATTGGCCTTGTCCCTCCCGATCTCAGTAACCTTCTCCATCCCTACAATCCTCTGATCTCTCAGTGCTGATCCAATTCTGGCCTCTTTAGCATCCCGATTCTAATTACTCCACCATTGGTAGCTGTGCTTTCAGTTGCTAGGCTTTGAGTTATGGAATTCCCTTTCTAAAACTCTCTGACTCTAGCTCCTTTTTTTCTTTAAGAGGCTCTCTGAAACCTACCTCTGTGGGCAACCTGTTAGCTCTAACATTGCCTCATGTGGCTGAGTATTTAATTTTGCTTTATAATGCTCCTCCAAAGCACCTCAGGTTATTTTCTATGTTGAAGGTGCTATATAAATATTGCGGCTGCAGTGCAAATCTGTGAATTTTTAACTTGGAAGAAAGGACATTCTGGGGTATACAGAGAGAATTGTGTCTGTGTGTAAGTAATTACAGAAAGCTGGAATTCTCTTGCCCTGTTTCTTGCCCCTGTTGAGGAAAGCAGACTCCGAGGCTGAAAAGCAGACTGGATGAGGTGGACATTTCTAATAGATTGGATCATGTAATGGTCAAGGGCATCAGACAATGAAACATATATATTAAACTGGAGAAAAACACATGCACACTTCCTGCATTAATGATGGGGCGGCACTGTTCCCTCACAGCTCCAGGGACCCAGGTTTGATTCCCGGCGTGGGTCACTGTCTGCGTGGAGTTTCATTTTCCCCGTGTCTGCGTCGGTTTCCTCCCACAGTTCAAAGATATGCGGGTTAGGTGGATTGACCATGCTAAATTGCCCCTTAGAGTCAGAGGAACTAGCTAGGGCAAATGCATGGGGTTATGGGGATAGGGCCTGGGTGGGACTGTGGTCGGTGCAGACTCAATGGGCCAAATGGCCTCCTCCTGCTCTAGGATTCCATATTGGTGGAAACCACAGACTCAAATTTTTCAATTTCACTTGGACAAAATGACTTTGCTGAAGTTTATGTTGAATTAGATTTCTGTCTCATACATTAATGCTTTGAAAATGCTGTTTCAGAATGTTCACCTGTTTGGAGTGAAAAATGTTTCTAACATGATCCAGTTGCCCTTCATTTAGTCATTTAAAAAAAAAATCATCACCAACTACATGTCTTCTACATGACTTCCAGATGCCCAAGATAGGACTCCACCCTCTGGGGTGATTACCCACTCTCGGTCCCAATTAGTCCCCTAAGCCAGATGACCCTCTTCTACTTGACCTTAAAGGGAGAATCATTAGAGACACCACAAGCCAGGCTGTCAATATGGACAGGAAACCTCTCCGCAGGATCGCCTTGCTGTGACACACTTATCCCTGCAGTTTTGTTGGGGGTGCGGCAGGAGTAGTGGTAAGTACACAAAGTCTTGCAAGCCTCATAGCCGGCCATAAGCAAGCCAACAGCAAGCACCTGCCATGTTTTGGAGTCAATGAGGGGCCTGTTTGTTCCCAACAGCATTCCCATTCTGCCCACAATTCAGTACTTACACATGCAAATTGGCCATCAACTGCTGCCAGGTGAGTAGCCCTTGCTGTGTCCATCCCACCTTAGGCAAAATTAGCAAGGGGTGGGAATTTGTTGGCCCATTGACCTGACACTCTCCTGTCCCACCTTCTTCCCAGCAGGACCGGGAAGGATTCCACCCACTATATTTGGAGAGAAGTCTTAATTTTGCCATAGTTAGGGTCAACAACCATTAAATTACCTATTGCAGGTTTACTCTTTCTTCAGTGATAAAAACAGGGGAGACATTTTGCCCATGCAAACTGGACACTGGGCCCAGGAAATTGTACTATTGTCAATCTCACTTGGTTGCCATTCAGAATTACTGGCCTACCTTCAAAGCCAACGCATAGAACACTTATGGAGAGGTAGAACTCGATTACACACATAAAACTTGAAAAAAATAATAATTTTGAAATGTGTTCCTACCATGGTTACCTAATATCTGATTGCCTCTGGAATAGAACTGACAGAAATGCAATGAAAAGCTGAAAATGTTACGCCTCAAATCCCCTATTAACTTACTTTGTGTTCTGCTACACTACCATGCAGACTTTTAGCACCAAAGGACATGGTTGAAAATTGACCTCCTGATTTTATGGATTCAGCACGTGTTTCCTGCAAAGGTATAGCATGACAATAAATGTTAAATTTGATGGAGAAACTTGTGTCTTCACTTTCTTGGTTAAAAATATCAGCCTGACATTTAGATTGTGCAAATTTAATTTAAATGAAATGAAGTCTAATGCATCTAGAATGATAATCCTCACATATTGTGGACTTCCTTCACTCGCTATTGAACTCAGATCAAACCAATCTTTATCCACGTATAAGTGTACATTTCTGGTCATTTATTTCATGTAACATTTTATAAGTTTATAAGATATAGGAGCAGAATTGGGGCATTCGGTCCATCAACTCCGCTCCGCCATTTGATCATGGCTGATATGCTCCTCATCTCCATTTTCCTGCCTTCTCTCCATAACCCTTCAACCCATTACCAATTAAAAATCTGTCTAACCCCTCCTTAAATTTACTCACTATCCCAGCATCCACAGCACTATGGGGTAGCGAATTATATGGATTCGCAACCCCTTGGGAGAAGTAGTTTCTTTTCAACTCTGTTTTAAATTTGCTAGCCCTTATCCTATGACTATGGCCTCTCATCCTAGAATACCCCACAAGAGGAAGCATCCGCTCCACGTCTACTTTATCCGTCCTTTTTATCATCTTGTATACCTCAATTTGATCTCCCCTCATTCTTCTAAATTTTATGATCAAGTCTTTTTTGTCACATTGGTCTTGATATTTGCTGGGTTAAGTTATAGAAACGGGGCTGTTGGTAAAGCTGAGTTTCAGATGGGAAACCGAGAAGTCTGTGTTCCAACCACCCCAAGCCCCAACTGCAACCATAAGAGCAGTGAACTGCGATGGGGCCTCAGAGTGGTCCAATCCCCGATCCCATGCAGACGCCTGTGTATGCAGGGCTCTGGCTCAGGGGAGCTAGGATGGTCTCCCAGTCATCAAGCAGTGCCCTGATTGCACTAATTTTCTCCCCAAAGCTATTATCATCCTGCCTTAGCTACTGGTTCCCCTGTAGCCTGGGGAAACTGTCTGCCCACTGTAAAGCCCACAGTAAAATCAAAGGTTTCCAGCTTCATGAATATATTTATAACACCAACCTGCTTCCAGTTAGCAGATTGGCTACCTGACTTTCTCCATCTTTCTAAAACACAGTAGATGGTGGGTTGAATCTGGCTTCCAAACATACACTGAATTTTAACCCTAAATGTGCACTTAATCCCACACGTTCACCTATGCTAAAATTCTCCCCATTGTTTCTGTGACACCTCTTTACCATGATTAAATCAGTAGAGAGTCAATCTTCTTTGGCATTGCTCAAGAAGATTCAAAACCATGTACAGCCTTGACATGAGACATGTTTAGAGGAGAAGGGATGATTAGGCCATGGGCAGGGGAAGACTATGATGCTGGAGGATGGAAGAGGCAAAAGTGGGAGAGGGAAGGAAAGTAAAGGAGTTAGAGGGTAGAGATGGAAAGGTAAACAAATGTTGAAGAACTATGGAAGGGAAAAGAGCAATGAGAAGATTGAGGCAATGGAAGACATAGAGTTGAGAGGATGGGGAGGTGAACACTGATGGGAAATGGAAGACATTGAAGAGTGGCTGGAGTCCATAGGAAGAAGGTCACATTGCTGGAAACAGTGACACACATAGCTGGAGCAGATCTGTGCAGATAAGGAAGGGCAGGAAAGGGAAAGAAAGGAGATATAACAGAGGGCAGAGAATGAGATGGAATAAAGGAATGAAGGAGAAAAGGAAAACGCAGCAGGGGGAATGGGCAAGGAGCTGTCAAGAAGAAAGGGAGGGAAAGGTCATGCAGAGGGGAAATTAGAGGAAAAATTGGATTAAGGTGAACAGGATTAGGGGAAGTAACGCTTTTCCCTCACCCAAATGTAGAGGCAGGCTATGAAAGAAGAGGGGAAGGAAAGCAATGAGGAAGGGAAGTAGTAGGCTGTGAACAGAGGGAATAATACATAGAGGAGGATGGAAAGACAAGTAATTTGAAAACTGTATTATTTACAGATAGTGAATTAAAATGTAAGTAAAATCATGAATTACTGATTTTTTTAGGCAGCACAGAGGGATTGAAAGGTGCAATGGGACATGAACATGTTATTGGGGGAGATGGCGGCATAATGGTAATGTCACAAGTAATCCAAAGGCATGGGTTAATGTTCGGATGCAATGGGTTCAAACCCCATCATGGCTGGTGGAATTTAATTAATTTACTCTGGAATTAAAAGCTAGGCTCAGTAATGCTGACCATGAAGTCATCATTGATCATTGTAAAAACCCATCTGCTTCCCTAATGTCCTCTAAGGAAGGAAATCTGTCTCCTTACCAGGTCCTGGCCTCCATGTGGCTCCAGAGCAACAGCAATGTGGTTGACTCTCAACTACCCTCTGAAATGGCTGTGCAAGCCACTCAGTTCAAGGGTAATTAGGGACGGGCAATAAATGCTGGCCTTGTCAGTGATGATGTGGAGATGCCGGCGTTGGACTGGGGTGAACACAGTAAGAGTTTTAACAACACCAGGTTAAAGTCCAACAGGTTTATTTGGTAGCAAATACCATTAGCTTCCGGAGCGCTGCTCCTTCGTCAGATTCCACTCCATCTGACGAAGGAGCAGCGCTCCGAAAGCTAATAGTATTTGCTACCAAATAAACCTGTTGGACTTTAACCTGGTGTTGTTAAAACTCTTACTTGTCAGTGATGCCAGATCCCATGAAAGGATAAAATAATGGCTGGGGTTGTTTTTTTAAAAAGATGATCAATTGTAAATAATATAGAAAAGGAAAACATGTCATAAAAAGAAAAGCAAAAAAAATAAACAGGGATGTGATGCCCAAATTGAGTTATGATTGTGAGACAGAAATTACTCAAGAAGGTAGAGTTAAGCATAAGATCAGGGCTCAGTTCTTTTTTGAAGTATATTTGTTTTATTATTTGTTCTTGGGATCTTGGTGACATTGACAAGGCCTTGCATATTGACCCTTCTCAGTTGCCATGAGATGGTGTTGTGGGCTTTCTTTTTGTGCTGGTGCTGTGAGGGAATTCCATAAAACTTAATTCCAGGTTCTGATGGAACACAGTCAGGATGGGTGCATAGCCTGAAAAGAAGGCCGCGATTCTCCTATTGCGACCCGCAACCTTTCTGCCGGGTCACGGTGGAAGATGAACGGGGATTTGCCCATGCACCGGGAACGCATGCGCATCTCCCAGAGCCGGAAAACAGTCGCCAGTCAGACCACGCTGGAAACCGGTGAGAAGGCAGGTAAGTCATTTAAATCTTTTTGCATGTATTTGAAATATGTTTATTCGTTAATTATCGGCACCTTTCAGGTCCCCATTTAATCTCCCACCCTGCCAGGAGTACTTCATTCCGGCGGGGTTCAGGCGAGCTCCCCACGTTCAGGGAACTAGTGGGAGACCCCGCCGGAATGAAGGGGGGTGCAATTGGGGCCCCTCAGGGGTCGGATGGTGGGGGTGGTGGTGCCCCTTGGGCATGAGCATGCTGGCAGTGCCAGCTTGTGCCCCCAGGCACTGCCCAAGGGGCATCGGGCAGTGCCAAGGGGGCAGGGTCTATTGTGGGCGGGGCCTAGGGACGATTGGTGCGGGTGGGGCTCTCGCTGCCACTCTGCATGGTGATTGGTCTGGGATAAATAAATAGGGAGGGCAGTGATTGGGGCAGGCTTGGGGGGAGGGCTGCCTCCAGGAGGGGGGGGTCTGATCCCAGGGAGAGAAGCCTAACCCTGGAGGGGGGGTGGGGGGGGAGTCAGTCGTGGGGGGAATCTGCTGGGGTGAGGGGGGATCGCCACTGCTGGGGGTGGGTGGGTGGGCTGGACATCGGGGCACTCCGAGGCGGGGAGGGGGGGGGGGGGGGGGGGGCTGGGGTCAGGGCTGGAATTATTGTGGGGGCCGCGATCAGGCCATGCGGGTGGCTGGAGAGGCAGCACTGCGGGGGCCCCGGGCTAGCCAGCGATTGGGCTGGCCAGCAGACAGGGAGTCTGACAGATCGGGGCCACTGCGCATGCGCAGAGTTCCAGAACTGTCAGACTCCGGCGCAAATAGGCCCCCCCCCCCCCTGGGTTTTTAATGAGATTCCCGACTGGGACCTCTGCAGTGCAAAGAGTGCGGAGATTCAGGTGAGAAGCTGAACTGACAGAACAGTCGGGATTTAAAACAGTTCTCCCACCAATTCTGCACTTTTGGGAGAATTGCAGCCGAAATGTTTCACTGCTAGTATACTTCTTTTGTGCACCGGGCATATCTTGGCAATTTGCCATATTGTAAGACTGATGCCAGTGTCATAGCCTCATTAGAATAGTTTGGTTTGGGGCATGACTAGCTTTATGTAGACCTTCAGCATTGCTGCTAAGGTGCTGTCAGAGCCCTGTAACCTTGACTGTGACCAGAGCACTCAGCCAAATGAGATGTTCACATGAGTGCTAACAGGCAAGTGTTGAAGTGAGCCACTTAATGAGATATTAGAAAGTGTAAACTAAAGTTTGGTCAAAGAGGTAGGTTTTAACACATGTACTGAGGGGGGAGTCGTTGAGAAGTGGCAAGGGTTAAGGGTTTTTTATTTGCATCGCTAGGGAAGCAGTTATAATTTGATGTCAAGCTTAACAATCCATTCAATGGCTTCAGCTGACTCAGTTTGAATGGTTGTGATGCCAACAGGAATAGATCTCTCAAGGCAGGGGTTCAATCACAATTTGAGCTGTTTCTCGTGTTCCACTTGTGCAGCAAGTGGCCACATCATCCCTGGCCTATCCTCAAATGGTTAAGTGTTGTCCAGATTTTCTGTGCAAGTTTGAAACCCAGCACTTCATCACTTGAGTTAGTTACCAGGTCGCGGTCAGTGATGTTTTAGCCAACCAGGAGGTGTGCCATTGAGATGTGGGGCTATCATCAGTTTGTAAGGTGTGCAGTGTATTCCAGTAAGGGCCATCTACTTACTCAGGAGGATGTGGGTTTTTTTTGAGGTCCTGTGTCAGTGGGAGTGCTTTGTCAGCTGTTAGCCACTGGTGTTCTGTAAGGAGGATATTTTCCCTGTGCAAATCAGGAAGTTCAATGTGCTCTAGCACAGGAAGCATTCAAGCTGTGTTAGTTTCAACACTCCAGAAATAATTCTCATGACTTCCCAGAGGTAGTTATCACATTTATATAGTGACTCCTGAGCCAGATTAAGAAACAGTACTTTGCTGTTGGAAAAACTAGGGTGGGTGAAACAATGCCTAATCGCCAAAATTCCACTGTCCTGCCTGTAACGGGAATCGGAGTGTGTAAGGGGAGGACAATGGGAAGGTCCGTTGACCTCAGGCAGAATATTATGGTCTCGAGTCGAGCGAGACTGTAAAAACCTGCCCAATGTGTTTGTTTAGTCTGCTGCCCAGGTGGTACTTGCCAGTATGAGATTCACTCTTATCTTGATCTTGGCTCCAGTATTCTAGAGGTGTTGCCAGTAGATCAATGTACAGTCAAGAGTGATGCCAAGATATTTTTACATTGGGTTATGGGTGAGTATTCGGCCACAGAATTGCACATGAAGTTCTTCCCTGACTTTCGGGTTGTTCAAGTGGAAGGCTGAAATGATAACATTTCTGAACTGGGTTTCCAGAGAACATTGATCTTCTGTGAGTGACTTCTCAATGTTCTGAGTTCTTTAGCCTGGAAAGCCAGTGCCAAGTCATCTATATATACAAAGAGCCATGGCTTTGTGGGAGGGAGGTCACTGGTTGAAGAGGGCAGGTGCAAGGATTGATCCTTGTGGGAGTCCGTGGTTAGCTATGTGTGGGTGGCTGGTTTGATCTCCAAGATGCACATGGACCTCTTAGCGGCTGATCAGGTGAAGGGTATTCGCATGGTAAATACTTTTGGACAAGCTGTCATTTCCACTCCTGTAGTGGAGAGTGCATGGATGTGCTGCTCGGTCTAAGGTTTACACTATCAGCTTAGTCAAATGAGTGGTTCCAAAATGTCACTGATTTGGCAGCTCTGCTGGATGCTGCTGGTGCAGCTCTAAGTTTAAAAGGTTGGC
The DNA here is from genome assembly GCF_964213995.1 of Mustelus asterias. Lineage (NCBI taxonomy): Eukaryota > Metazoa > Chordata > Chondrichthyes > Carcharhiniformes > Triakidae > Mustelus > Mustelus asterias. The sequence continues at coordinate 85,080,879 of NC_135815.1, read as the reverse complement.
TATCGCCTCTTGAGCTTTTGGCTAAGATCAAGCATCAGATCAAGATGGGGTGCAATGCCTTATTTTGTCAGTTTGGATCTTGTTTGTCTCGCTTGTGGGGACCTTGAATTTGATTCAATTGGAATTTGAATTTGGCTTTTGGAGCAAAAAGGAATGGATACAGGTCGACCCAATCCACTCTGAGCATTGGCCTTATAACTTTAAGAATGGAGTAAAACATTTTTAAAGAAGGGCACTGCTTGTGTATGGAATGGATCAAGTTGTTGACATTGACCAATTTTCTCTTGAATGGAATATGAAACCAGTTTTGCCCCATTTGACCCAAGGTTGCATTTACTGGCAACCTAGTGCAGTAAAGATTCTTGGGCACATTGCACAGTGCTTAAAATAAATCCGGGTGGAGGCCACCATTGAAATGTTTGAGATGCATATGAAGATGCACTTGAAGATGCATGACTAAAAGACTAACAGATGCATGGTGACTTCAGTATGAGTGATGTGGGGGAAAAAAAACACTTTTAAAGCCAAACATTTTCTGGTCAGGATTAAATTGTTTTTTGGCAGAGTACTGATAAACTAAAACTAATTGTTTTTGCTTTGGAAAGCAACAGAGAAATTCGAACACCATTACAAGATAAGATAGTCAACAAGATGCCTTCAGTACTCAGGTCACAAACTTTCAGTTCGAACATTGAACAAAATAAGATTTCTATCAATAGGCTGCCAAACTTTACAAAACAATGGGCAGGATTTTACAGCGTCACTCATCCCAAAATTGTAAAATCCCCCCCGAGGTCCACGCACATTTCCATTGTTTGCCTCTTGCCTGCTCTGATTCTGTGACGGGCAGGCCAGTAAAATTCCAGCCAATATCTCACCTAAAATATTGATAAATATAACTCTGACAATGCCTTATTGAAAAATTCTGGAGCACCTCTTAGAAACTTACTCTTCTATACTCTATTAAACTGCCATGCCGACTTGCTGTACTGCCATAGTAACTTTTAGCAACATGGGATGTTACTGAATGCTGACCACCTGATTTTATGGATTCGGTTGGTCTTTCCTGAAAAGGTATAACATGGCATTTAATTAATGGTTTGATAGAATTCACATAAGAGACTGTTAGTTAAAATGAAAGCATGTGAAATTGTAGGCAAATTATTCAACTATTGAGAGATTGATTGGGTGGGCAAAGACAATAAATATAATTGAATTGGAAGGACATTAGATTCATAGACGTTTATAGCACAGAAGGAGGCCATACGGCCCATCATGTCCATGCTGGTCAATAAAGATCCGACTACAGTAATCCCATTTCCCAGCACTTGGCCCATAGCCCTTGGTGTTATTGCAGCACAAGTGAATATCTAAATACTTGAGTTTCTGTCTCAACCACTCTTTCAGGCAGTGCATTCTTGACACCCAACATGTTCTGGGTGAAAAGTTTCTCCTCAACTCTCCTCTTAGCCTGCTACCCTTTATCTTAAATCTATGCTATCTGGCTATTGACGCCTTTATTAATGGAAAAAGTGCCTTCCTATACACCCTTTCTATCCCCTCATAATTGTATATACCTCAGGTCCCCTCTCAACTTTGGCTGCTCCAAGGAAAACAGCCTTAGCCCATCCAATCTCTCCTCATAGCTCAGACTTCCAGCCCAGGCAGAATCCTGGTAAATCTCCTCTGCACTCTCTCCAGTGTGATTACATCCATCCTATAATGTGATGGTCAAAACTGCATGTAGTACTCCAGTTGTGGCCTAACCAGCATTTTATATAGTTCCAGCATGACCCCACTGCTCTTGTATTCTATGCCTTGGCTAATAAAGGTAAGTATCCCATATGCTTTCTTAACCACCTTGCCTCCCTGCCCTGCCATCTGCAGGAATCTGTAGATATTCACTCCAAGGTTCCTCTGATCTTCAGTACTTTCCAAGGTCCTACATTCATAATGTAATCCTTTGCCTTGTTAGCCCTCCCCAAGTACATTACTTCACATGTTTCTGGGTTGATTTCCATTTGCTACTGCTTTGCCCACTTGATCAGTCCATTGATATCGTTCTGCAGTCTGCAGCTATCCTCCTCACTATTTACTATCCTACCAATTGTTATGTCAATCCACAAATTTCTTGATCATATCCCCTATATTTAAGTCCAACTCATTAATGTTCATCACAAATAACAAAGGTCCCAGCACCAAGCCCTGCGGAACCCCACTGGGAACAGATTTCCAGTCACAGAAACATCCCTACACCATTACCTTCTGTTTCCTGCCTCTCAGCTAATTTTGGATCTAATGTACCATTTTACCTTGGATCCCATGGATTCTTACTTTCTTGACCAGACTGCCATGAGGAACGTTATCAAAAGCCTTGCTAAAGTCCACATAGACCACATCAAATGTATTACCCTCACAACACTCCTGGTTACCTCCTCACAAAATTTGATTAAATTTGTCAAGCACCACCATCACTTAACAAATCTATACTGACTGTCTCTGATAAATCCATGTCTATGTAAGTGCAGATATATTTTCTCCCTCAGAATTATTTCTAATAACTTTCCCATCACCGAGGTTAGACTGACTGGCCTACCACACTTTTTTTAATTATGGGACAATGTTAACCGTCCCCCAGTCCTCTGGCACCTCACCTTCGTAAGAAGTTTAACAACACCAGGTTAAAGTCCAACAGGTTTATTTGGTAGCAAAAGCCACACAAGCTTTCGAGGCTCTGAGCCCCTTCTTCAGGTGAGTGGGAATTCTGTTCACAAACAGAACTTATAAAGACACAGACTCAATTTACATGAATAATGGTTGGAATGCGAATACTTACAACTAATCCAGTCTTTAAGAAACAAACCTTCGGCCTTCCCCTTCGGCCAGAGAGGATTTGAAATTTACTGCCAGTGCCCTTGATATTGCCGACCATATGATAAGTGGTGTCCCATAGAGATCTATGCCGGGGCCTTGACTATTCACTACATCTATGAATGGCTTAGATAACACAATAACAAAACATGTATTCAAGTTTTCCAATTATACTAAGATTGGTAGCATGTCAAGTCGTGTTGACAGGAGTGTAAAATTACAAAGAGATGTTAAAAGATTAAGAGAGTGGGAAAAATTGTGGCAGATGAATTTCAACACAGTTAAGTGTGAGGTCTTCAGCATGGACCTAAAGAGGGTGAATCTGTATTGTTCTAAATGATGAAGAACTAGGAAGAGTGGAGGTCCAAAGAAATCTAGGAGTTCATGTACACAGACCACAAAAGTACAGCGGTAGAAAAAGACCAATAATGGAATGTTAGCCTTTATAACAGGAGAGCTATAGTTTAATGGGGAGGAGGTTTTGTTACAGCATCCAATCCACTTGGCGGAACCCGTTCCCCTGCACCTCCCATTGTCTTTGGATCATAGCTGCTTTTGCTGGCTGTCCAGTGGAGGTGATGTTCTTACACAATGACAGCCTGGCAGCTATGGCCTTTTAATGAGCAAAGGTTTTACCATTTCTTCAGAGCACAACTCGAATGTTCCCGTATGTCTTTGTTCATCCATGGAGCCCCCATTAATGGAATATATTTTCTCTGAGCTCCATTGAACACCATTTTAAATGTTTCCCCATTATTATTCTACATCGTTGTTTGCCAATAATGTTATTCATTTTATTTTCCCAATTTTTATTCTTAGCCTATTAAATTCACTCTTCTCCAATCTATCAACTTGTTTTTAATCATGCTTATGTCCTTCCATGTCAGCTTAAAGTGCTGGGGTCACTACTACCTAGATGTTCCTTTACTTTTACTTAGAATCATAGAATCCTACAGTGCAGAAGGATGCTATTCGGCTCATTGAGTCTGCACTGACCACAATCCCACCCAGTCCCTATCCCGATATCCCATACATTTAACCTAGCTAGTCCCCCTGACACTAAGGGGCAATTTATCGTGGCCGATCCACCTAACCCGCACATATTTGGACTGTGGGACGAAACCCACGCAGACACGGGGAGAATGTGCAAACTCCACACAGACAGTGACCCAAGCTGGGAATCAAACCCATGTCCCTGGCACTGACAGGCAGTCTACTAACCACTATGCCACCTTCTCTTATATGCCCTGGTCATTCCTCAGTACTGGATATAACAACCAATTTTCCCTTGCTGGGCTCTTTAAAATTGGGTTAGTAGAGAGTATGGAACACAATGTTGGAACTAGGGATAGTGTGAAAAATAGGGGACATCTAACATAATATAGTATTTTATGGAATAAAGACAAAAGGGAACAATTGAAGTTTTAGGAAGAGACATACATTAAGAACGTAGGCAGAGGAATGCATGATAAGAAATGTGAAGAGTTTAAGAGAGAAGACAAAATAAACTGGAGGGTGCGTCCCGAATTGTGCTTCCAAACATCTGATTGATGCAGCACCATCTGACCACATGGAATGAAAATTTCTTAAAGAAACAGAATACAAAGAAATGTTGCTGCTCTGAATGAGGGGAATTTGTGATCGTAAATGGGGATTTAATTAGAAGGAAATTCCAATACATATGAAGATTGTAGAGCTCGGTATGATGATGTGTATGTATAAACTTCAAATTGGATAAAAAATTGATAATGAGCAAACTCAATTCTAAATTTATACTTAATTCTATGAACATACAAGCCTGACCTCTAAACTTTCCCCAATCTGTTGCTTAGTAACATCGCCATCCACTGAAAAGTGAACATCTGACTTTATCGTTTCAATTTGGGATTCCTAGAAAAGTACAAAATTACCATTTGTCAACAAATATTTCACAGTATTTGACTTGGTGATTACATCCTTTGCTTTTTATAACAGAGGTTAAATATCTCAACTTCATGGGCTGGGTATGTGCAAATTGGGTTTGTGCACCGTTAACATCCTAGCATTACCTCTGGCCAGAAACTTAACATAAATACTGTGGTTACTGTCAGAGAAATTGCTAAATCTGGTTGTGAAGAAGACATTGAGACCAGCGTGCTTTGGTAGAGATTGTTTATTGCTGATCACAGAAACGATTTCCCCAGCCCAACACAATCTCCCCACAACGCTTGCTGGCTTTTCTTGATATATACACCCGAGTATAGTTAACTAATGAATACCCAACACCTTATTACCTTAAATTACTAGGTATTTAACATCCATCAACAGAATCTATTAGATTTTAATGGACTCTCTTAGTTTCTTCGAAATTAAATTGATATGCCAACAAAATCTGCAGTAATCATAAGGTTGGTGACATCTTCCTAGAGCCTGTGAAGCTATTGGTGACTGGAGCCCTGAAAGCATGTGGCTATTCAAGACAAAGGAATCATTTAAAGGAGAGTTGGAAATCCTGCAAATGGATCCTTACTCGAAACAGCTACGGGAAAGCATTGTTTGAAGGAAGATTCTGAGACTTGGTTTTTCGAGAATGGAGTATGGAAACACTCATGTGGAAGCCGGAGTCCAGTGAAATCAGTTGGCTCCTGGCGTGATAATATTCTGGGGGGGGGAATTTGAGGAGAAATCCACAGAAGATCGATTGGGTGGTATCTGTCACTTTGTTTCAGAATGGGGTGTGTCTGATCACAGTTAGCCTGTTGGTTTACAGGGATTGTGTATTTACTGGGAACTAAGATATATTTTGTAATCCATCTCCTGTCATCCTCCCACCCCCCCATGGACATTGGCACAGCCGCCAATCGCTCTCATTGCTAGTTCCCCCCAAACCTACCCCTCTCCCCCCTGGAACATTGCCCCCGCCCCCCACTGATGCCCACCTGGACATCGTGCCCCTCCCTCCCCCCCCCCCCCCCACACCTGCCGCCATTGCAGAGCACCCCCACCCCCCCCCCCCCCCACCTGCCGATCACTGCTCCGGACATCACTCCCTCAGCCCCCGATCGTGCCCCTAGACATTGCCTCCCAGCCCCCATTCACTGGCCCAGACATTGTCTCCCCACCCCACCCCCCCAACACCCCCAATCACCACCTGGGACATTTCCCTCCCATCCTGATTGCTGTCCTGGCCAATTAACGCCCACTCCCTGCAGAGTTCCACCTTTCCTCTCCCCCATGGATCTCCCCCCATCACACCTCTCCCCCATCATGGCTCCACCCCTCCTCAGGCCCTGCCCCCACCTCAAGCCCTGCCCCCTTGGCACTGCCTCTTGCACTACCAGGATGCCTGATGGTCAGTGCCAGGGTGCCCAGTGGACATGGCCAAGCTGGCACTGCCCAAGGGGCACTGTCTGGTCCTGCCCTTGATCACCCAGTGTCTTCAATGTCCTGTCCCAGTGGTGAAGCCATCATGTCTGGTCTCAGTTGGTGGACCTCGGCCGGTGAGGTGGTAAGTTCAAGTGAGCCGGGACGATAGCATCCAGGATACACTAATGGCATTTAAATAATGTCATGTATATTTAAATCAGCTTTGTGCCCAGAAAGGGTGTGAAGCCGATTTCGCCGGCTAATCAGTGCCGGTCAGATCATGAGAGGCGAGAAATTAGATGTGGTCCCGATTTTTCGCCACTTGCCCTATCTTATTGGCTCACTTCACCAATCGACCGGTGGGACGAGCTGGTGAGATCATGATCACTGTGTTTTGAGCCACAGTTCCATTCTGGAATCTTCCTATCCAGCAGTAACATCAACTGGGATCATAATAATTGTACCCTCCATCTTTGGTGCCACTACTGAACAACCCACTTGCACTATAAAAGCAGTTGGAAATGAATGTCTTCCCAGAATATTTTAAGTCTTTGGACATTTGATCCAAAATAATTTCTCTCTCTTTGAGTTTAACTCCAGTTAAAGCTAAGGGCTGATCCATGCTTGATATCCAAGCACATTCCAAGCCTCTTAGGTGTTCAATACTTTAATGAGGAAAACAAGACCTTTAACATTTATTTTTTGCCATATCATTGTCATGTTGTCATGTACTAGGGAACAAGCTTTTATGGGGTGACTAGTCGAATTGAATTGGAGATAGGTAAATTGCAAAGGTCAAACATCATTACAGGAGCTTTGAAGGGAAAAGCTTTGAAATGGTAATGAACTGACAGCCAGTATAGCATGACTAGGAATTTACATTAGGCAAATAAAAGAAGAGATTTAAAGTTGGCTGTTGTATTTCAAAAGAATATTGTACAATTCTGAAGTTTGTAAATATACGAGAAAAATAGTGCAAGTCTAATTTTAAATTATAATAGCCTTAAAAGGAATAAAAAGTGGGTTGATCAATTCTGGGAAAAGGAACTTCTAAAGGATTGTAGGAAACAATAAAGTGTAAGATCAAAGGGAAAAAAACAGATTTAAGGAAACATTGAAGATTGTGTGATGGTGGTGGCTGTGAGGTCTCAAACAAGACAGTGTGGAAGCAATCTTACCTTCTCGTCCCACCAGTCGATGGGTGGGGTGAACCAGTAAGATTGCGCAAGAGGTAAAAGAAAATCGGGTTTGTGCCTGATTTCTTGCCTATCTCGCCTATTACCAGGCCCAGATATCCGGTGAGATCAGTTTCACGCCTGAAAAGGGGTGTGAAGCTGATCTCAATATTCAAATCCATTCAAATATGGATTTAAGTATTATTTGTGAGCCCGGGACGCAATCGTTGCACAGAACAGAGAGATCTGGCATGCGTGATTGCACCCTCTACTGTGAGATGCCAGCTTCCCAGTGAGCTTAGGCCTCACCCCCTCCCCTTGCTGGCGGGAAACAGATTTAGCAGTTTTTTGTTAACAGAGTGACATAAGATTGGACTTGTGGCCTTGCTGAGAAAATGGATCTGAAATGCGTTTAGGACTTCGAATTTGTTTTTGGTAAGATCGCCCCTTGTGTGTGTTGAAGGCAGACCTGTGAACATCAGTTTGCTGCCACCATCACAGAGCACCCTAAGTACAGCAGGGCACTGTATGGTAATATTACTAGAAGTTGCTACAAAGTACAAGGCTGGGATTCTCCCAAAGCAATTCTAAGTGCCGAATTTTTGTGAAAACTGGAATAACTCCCACCGATTTTTTTAGTGGAATTTTCATAATGAATCTCCCACACTCTGAGCACTGCACAATGTCCTAGCAACATAGTGCTGAGCGGGCCACTGTGCATGTGCCGATCTGGCAGATAATGGCTCCGTCCGCTTGGCACTGCCCGATGCCCAGTGGGCAGTGCCAAGGTGCCCCTTGGGCATTGCTAGTTTGCCTCTTGGGTAGTGCCAGAGGGCCGGGCTGGCATTGCCAGGGTGTCACTGCCCAGGGGGTACCTCTCCTTACCCCCAAACTCCTGGGGGCCTCAATGACCTATGTTCCCTCCAGCAGAGTCAGGCCGCCTGTTCCTCGTTAGTGGGGAGCTGTTGTAAACTCCGCTGAAGGGAACCACTCCTGGTTGGGGGGAGGGGGGAGAGTGGGGTGGGGAGATGCTAGCGGGCCAGGAACCTCCAGTCGTAGGCCCGCTAATTGGATGCTAATACTCATTTAAATATTGAAATCAGCTCTGTGCTGAAAATCGGCGTGGAGCTGATGACTCCAAAAACTTTAGCTCCAGAGATGCGCATAGGCCGTGGCACCCAGCAGGGAGCCTTCTAAATGGCCTCCGCAATTGCTGCTCGAGCTGCACAGCGGGCTGGGAGAATCGCTGCCCTTCCAAATCTATGGGGACTGTTTCCACCAAAAAGAGGTTTGGCCCTAAGTCTATTTAAGCCAAAATCATTTAGCAAATGTTTGAAAAGTAGTCTTAACTGTGCAAAGGTGCTTTTGTCTTTTTAAGTTTTTTTTATTGTAATAAATGTTTAGCTTTAATATATAAAATCACCACAACTGGTATGAGGTCACTTTTCTTGACTTCAGAAAACTCCCCATTATACACAAATTGCAAAATCATCTGGCAGCTGATTCAAGTTTTCCTTTGGGATTTGGGCAGCTTGGCACTTGCCATCTGCTATGCCATAACTGATCATCTTTCGTATAAACCTTGTCCGTGAATTTTAAGGGAATGTCCAAGCCTTCTTTATTGTCAAGTTCCTGATCATCTAGTTCCGAGAATACTTTGCAGCTGAATCTACTCCTGGCAGGACGCAAAAGTGCCAGAACTATCCCTTGCTTTCCCGTGTCCTTGCATTGCCTTTATTTTCCATTAACCATAAGGTTTCATTTCATGTAACTGTGGTGGAAAATCGTATCCTGCCGCTTTATACCTAGATTCAGTCATCTTTCTCCAGTGTCTCCAATTATCATATTTACTTCAAAAAAAGATTAACTCCAATTCTAATGTTCTGTCTGGAAGTAAATCTTAGTCACCAATCTTCACTTTCAGGCAACCATCTTCTGCTACCAATGTCACAAAAATTCCCAAGCCTGATTGTGAAGAAAACATTATTTATAGTTCATCAGAGAGCTCATTTCTCCACTCTAACATAACCTCTCCAGCTGACTCTTTTTTATATACACGTCTGAGTTTGGTTAACTAATCAATACCCAACACTTGGTCATTTATTGCGTTAAACTGCGAGGTCGTTCTACATTCATCAACAGAACCTGTTAGATACTAATAACCACGAGCACAGATTGGAGGTTGGGAATTCTGCAGCCTGTCAGTCATTCCCATGGCATGAATAAGGAGTGTGATGGGAGGTTTTCCACTCGTCTGGAAGACTGTGGTTCTAACAACAGTCAAGAAACTCAAAGGCATCCAGGATGAAGCAGCCATAAATTGGCACCCCTATCCACCACCTTAAACCTTCACTCCCTTCAACTAGCAATTCATGATGGCAGCCGCGTATGACTACTACAAGATTCACTACAACTGTTCACCAAAATTCCTTCTACGGCGTCTTCCAAAACTGCGACCTCTATCACCTAGAAGGACATGGTGGACAAGCCATGGGAATACTACCATCTGCAAGTTCTCCTCCAAGTCACACGCTCTCTTGACCTAGAAATATATATTTGTTCACTGTCACTGGGTCAGTATCCTGGAACTCCCTTCATAACAGCACTGTGGCTGCACTTAGATCACATGGACTGCAGTGGTACAAAAAAGTGGCTTGCCACCATCTTGTCAAGCGCTATTAGGGATGGTGGCCTTGCTAGTGATGCTCGCATCCCTGAAAGAACATTAAAAAAATAACCATATGTATGCGTTAGGAACACAGAAGTGGAGTTACTCCATAGGGTTACAGTTTAATTCTCCCAGCTTGGACCCATGCTCACAGGGATAAAGTCTGAAAGAAGCTCTCTCTCTGACCCACACTGCCATTGCGTGTAGTTCCCTGCGTAGAATAAGAGATCATGGAATTATCCTTCATCAGCTTTAGACTACTAATTTAACATTAATCAACATGACCTAGTTTTGCTCCTTCAATTCTGAACTGAAACCAAATATTTTAACTCTTTGCACAATCAATGGGTATAAAATCATTCTGTGCTTCTGCGATAAGATTCTCTTGTCTGCTGGTATGAATTCCTGTCGGACACATGCATCAGAATTGCTGTTTGATATTTCCTATCCTCTCAAGCAGAAATAATTCAGAAAAACATGCACAACTGCGCACATTTGCAAACCTATCTGTCCTAATTAATGTCTGGTTAAGTTCTGGTTATGCAACTGCTTAGACTTCTATAGCATGTTAACATCGTAAATGTGAAACTGAATTGCATAAGGAGGTATTGGGACAGATGACCAAAAACATGATCTAAGGTAAGTTTTAAGGAGTGTCTTAAAAGAGGAGCGAGCTAGTGATTTGGATACTGGAGCTTAGGGTAGCTGAAGGCACACTGGCCTATGGTGCAGCGGTGAGAATCGGCAACAAAGAGGAGGTCAGAACCTGTGGGCCACTACCTGCCTCTTCAGCAGTTACGGTATAAAGCATGATATTCAATATTTTGAGGTTAAAACTTGATAACATACACCGTGAACTTTGGAACTTGCAGCCAAAATAAACAAAGTTTACTTGTGGCAAATTCTAATGAGTGACGGAAAGACTGACTATTTTGGAAGCTGTTGCTTCTACTGATGGCCACGATGTGTAATACCGACAGCAATTAAACATTACTGGGGCTGACAGTGACAATTACAACACCATGAAAGCGGGGCACGAAAATTAATTCTTGGGAAATTTTGGGGAAACTGTTTCCACCGGCAGGAAGGTCAGCAATCACAGCACACTAATATAAGGTCATTAGCAAACAAACCAGAACTGGTGGCGTGGGTGGGGGAGAGTGGAGCAGACGAAGAGTTTTTTAAAAATATGCATTCATTTTCAGAATCTGCAGTTCATTGTCTGAAAGGGTGGGGAAATAAATTCAATTGTAACTTTCAAAAGGGAATTTGATATGTATTTGGAAAGGATGGATTGGCAGGGCTATCAGGAAACGGTAGAGATGTGGGACTAATTAGATTTCAAAGAGCTAACATAAGTATAATGGGCCAAATTGCCTCTGTTCTATGATTCTATACATCAGCACTCACGGGATACACATTTTCATTCACTCCACATTTCTGTCATTCACATTAAATCGTAAAAATAAATGGAATTAGAAATCTTTCGATTCAGAACTGGACAAATTAGCTGTAAGGTATTTCTGAGTGCAGATTGCTTTACCCCTGCAGAGAAAGTTGCCTCCAGAGACTTCAGGTCAACTTCATCATCTTCATCCAGTGTCTCTTCAGTTTCGTTCACAGCTGCCAATCTGGTGGTCATATCTTTCTTAACCAAGAGCTGTTGGTCTTTTCTGGTGGAAGGCAAATAAGATATTTGGAAACAATGCTATCAATTCCAGATATTAGTTTAGAGCCTAAAAAACAAAATCGATCCGATATATTCAAAAGGAGATAGGGCTTGGAAATCACAACTCATCAGATCGCATTTTGTTGTTTGCAAAATGATTTTATTATGGTATTGCAATACTATCAGTTTAGAACACAATCATTTTTTTTGAGCAAGTAAGAAGGAGGATTGTTGAGAGTAGTGTTGTTGTCTACATAGATTTCAGTAAGGCACTTGACAAGATCCCATTGGCAGTCCGGTCAGAAAAGTGAGATCTCATGAGAAACAGGGGAAGGTGGCAGGTTGGATCCAGACAGGGAACAAACGGTAATGGCTGATGGATGTTTTTGCAAATGGTAAACACAGGTCTCAGAGTTGGGGCCCTTGCAGTTTGTTGTATATATTAATGATTTAGACTTAAATGTGGGTGGCATGATTGGGAAATTTGCAGGTGACACAAAAATTGCCTCTGTAGTTGATGGAGAAGGGGACAGCTGTCAACTGCAGACAGAGGTGCATTTACAATGAAACATTTAAACAACCAATCTCTGGGCCCCACACCGGCTGATGTCTATGGGCGCCAATCAGAGCCTGATAACTCTGCATTTGCTGATAGGCTCAACATCAGCCTATCAGCAGGCAATGCAGAGCAACATCAATCACTGTCTGTTCGAGTCTCGTTCGAGCAAGGTGTGGTCCACTCCTCACTCCTGTGCTGTGGCAATCACCCGAGTCATTCTCCACTTCATCTGGGGTTCAAAAATAGACTGAGTTCAAAGGGACATAATGTACAAGCCTTTAGATAAAGGGGGGAAGAAATGTGCCCTGATCCTGATGGCCACCTTTTTGTGTGTGGCTCTATCAAACTGCATAGATCCTCGGCACGCAAACACCAAGTGTCACTACGTGCTGAGGTTTTATCTGTCCCCAGTGTGGTAAAGTATGACAGCCACGGAATGCTCCAAGTAGTTGGACCATGCCGTATCAACTGTCCCTCATGGGAAATGTTATGCAGACCCATCAGGCAGTCCATCAGGCAGTGGTCTGCATGTAAGGTCCAAGATACCCTGTGGGAAAAGGAGATGGTGGTTCCTGTCAGATTGTTCCCTGAAGAGACTGTCAAGGACAATTGGCAGAATGCCTCATCACCAGAACTTTCAAATGAGCACCTTGAGTCAAGAGTCATACAGCGCAGAAAAGGCCCTTCAGTCCATCGGGGCAACACGGTGGCACAGTGGTTAGTACTGCTGCCTCACAGTGTCAGGGACCAGGGTTCAATTCTGACCTTGAAGTCTGTCTGAAGTTTGCACATTCTGCCCGTGTCTGCATGGGTTTCCTCTGGATGCTCAGGTTTCCTCCCAGTCTGAAGATGTGCGGGTTAGGTGGATTGACCATGCACAATTGACCCTTAGTGTTGGGGAGATTAGCAAGGTAAATACGTGGGGTTACGGGAACAGGGCCTTGATGGGATTGTTGTTGGTGCAGACATGATGAACCAAATTACCTCTTTCTGAATTGTAGGAATTCTATGAGACTGCACTGACAATAACTACCACTAAAGGCACACTAATCCCATTTTCCTAAACTTTTCCGATATCCTTGAATGTTATGATATTTCAAGGGCTCATCCAAATATTTTTAAAGGTTATAAGATTTCCTGCCTCCACTACCTTCCCAGGCAGTCCATTCCAGACTCCCACCACCCTCTGAATGAATTTTTTTTTCTCAAATCTTCTCTGAATCTGCTGCCCCTGACCCTAAAATTATACCCCCTCGTGATTGACTCTTCAACCAAGGGGAACAGCTGCTTCCTATTCACCCGGTCCATTCTCTCGCAATCTTATAGACCTCAATCATGACCCCTCTCAGCTTTCCCTGCTCTAGAGAAAACAATCGAAGACTGTCTATCCTCTCCTTATAGCTCAAATGTTCCATCACAGACAACATCCTGGTGAATCTCCTCTGTACCCGCTGGTGCTATCACATCCTTCCTATAGTGAAGTGACCAGAACTGCACACAGTACTCCAGCTGCGGCCTAACCAATGCTCTGTATAACTCCAACATTACCTCCTTGCTCTTATACTCTATGCCACGACTGATAAAAGCAAGTGTCTCATACGCTTTCTAATTATCCTATTCATGTGCTCTGCCGCCTTCAGGGATCTGTGAATAATTACCCCAAGATCCCTCTGTTCCTCTGAGCTTTCCAGTGTCCTGCCATTCATTAAAAACTCCCTTGTCTTGTTTTTCTTCCAAAGTGCATTACCTCATACTTAACAGGGTTAAATACCATCTGCTATTGCTCTGTCCATCTGACCAACCCATCTATATCTTCCTGTAACCTATGACTTTCTTCTTCACTATTAACCACCCTACCAACCTTGTTATCTGCAAACTTGCTCATCATCGCCCCCACATTTTCATTTATGTATATAACAAACAATAAGGGTCCCAGTAATGATCTTTGTGGTACAACCCACTGGACACCAGCCTCCAGTCACTCAAACAGCCTTCTACCACTACTCTTTCTATTCTATTACTAAGCCAGTTTCTGATCCGTCTCGCCAAGACCTAGCTTGGCTGGTGGTGGTGAGAAAGGCCCATCCTGTCAGAACCTTCGTACACACCTGGAGTCTCACCGCATCTGCATGTTGCCCTCAAGGTGACTGTGGTGGAGAAGAGATCGTTGTCCACTGCCTTATGGAATGTGCCCTTGCAAAGAAGGTCTGGAGAGAGACGAGGTGATTTTTATCGAGGTTTATCCCAGGCAGCTCTGTGAAGCAAGACTTTGTGCTCTAAGAGCTGTTTCCAGGGATGCACATTGAGACAAATATCAGCTGTTGCTGGAGGGTCATCAACTCAGTCAAAGACACTTTTTGGTCTGCCCGAAACTTGTTGGTCCTCCAGTGCAAGGAATTGTCCCTGACCGAGTGTTGCAGACCGGCACACTCCAAAGCCCAAGACTACGTGTTGAGGGATGCACTAAAGTTTGGGACAGCCATTGCAGAGAGCCAATGGGGGAAGGTCTAAGACCTTTCAGCCGCAGTGAACTGAGGGGAGTGAAACTATACAGGACCCCCGGTATAGTTGTGAGCTGTAAGACTCATGTTGAATGTATGCAATGAATATTACATGTATTACAATTGTATTGAAGCACCTCAGAATGCAACTTAATCTAGGTAGACAACTTAAATACCTTTGCACCATTTGTAATGGCCATTTTGAAACATCTGTAATGTTTCTTTGATTGTATTGAAGAAGCTGAAGAGTGCAACATGATGCATGTAGAAAACCTGAATATTGTTGCACTTTGCATGATGGCCATTTTGAAATGTCTGTAAAATTATTTCAGATATTTTCTGAATAAAGTACATTTTTGCAAAAACAAAGTGGTCTCGGTCACTGAACTGGTAAACCATAAACATAGAGCAATGCTCATTAGATGTAAAAATCATGCTGTGGCAGGCATGGGTGAGCTGTACTGTTAAAAGAGTTAAACTCACTGAAGTAAGTTAAGGCTCCTGCAATTGCATTCAATCTTGTCAACCTAGAAATGGAACAACTGAAATTATGGATTCTCATGGGGGAGGCAGTGGTTTACTGGTGTTATCACTGGATTAATAATAGAGGCCCAGGATAATGTTTACTGTCTGAATTCCAGACAGTAAAATTTGAATTCAATAAAAGCTGGAATTACAAGTCTAATGATAACCATTAAACCATTGTTGATTATCATAAAAGCCCATCTGGTTCACTAATGCCCTTTCGGGAAGGAAATCTGTCATCCTTACTGGTCTGGCCTACATGTGGTTCTATGTGTGGTTGACTCTTAAATGCACTCTGAAATGGCCTAGCAAGCCACTCAGTTCAAGGGCAATTAGGGATGGGCAACAAATGTTGGCACAGCCAGCGACATCCACATCTAATGATTAAAAAAACCTCTTGCACATAAAAAGATGTTCCTAGAGATTTATTAAATTTAAAACATAATTTTGTCTTCTTATCATGTTGTCGTTCCCTCATCTTAATTCACTATTTCTTTCCCTCTTTCTCTTCCTTTTTCTATTTGACTCTAATTGATCCTACTTCCTTCTTTGTCATTCCAATTGTTTCATTCTTTGTTCTCAATCTCACTGATTATGGAAATATTTTATGGGTCCTGTCATTCACCAAGGTCCCAGTTTGCCTCCTTACCTTTGCAGCAATTTATGGCACAAAATATTTTTGAGCTGCAGAGTGAGATAAAAAAACAGGTTTGAGTATACCATATGATGTTTCTCCTCCAGAAAAGTTTAGGACAATAATTCCTTCTTAGTAAGAAAGAAAACAAGAGTGAAACAGAGCAGTTTTTCTCCCAGTGGTTTTACTCACCTTGCTGGAGGCATGTTTGTTGTGCCTATCTTGTAGTCAAGCAATGGGCTTGAAATTTCAACAAATTGATCAGGCTTCGCTACTTTGGGCTCTGGCAAGCAGAAGAAATGATTAATGCATTACTTTTATCAGTTCCTGAAGAAGCGGCATTGACAGGTATGAAGAGCTTGAAAACTATTTGTCACACGGTTGTAGCAATCCAGTTGAAACATGGGAAATTAATTCACGTGTCACGGTGAAATGGGCACATTTCTCTTTTATAGTCAGTCCCTATTAGAGCAGTCAAAATTACACTGGAGAAGATAGTGGATAACTGTAGTGCAATAGTAATATTATTTTCAGATATTCTACGTATAGTTATGGTGATATGGTGATTATGTTTCAGGGTTAATACTCCAGAGTTCAAATCCCACATAGCAGTTTCAAAATTTAAATTCAGTTTAAAGATCTGGAAAAAGAGAAGATGCTATCAGTAAAAGTTATCATTGTGACATTCGTGTACCTTTAAGAAATGTTTCTTTTAAAATCATGTTCTCTGCAGCTATCATAGCTTTGTTTTTTTTTTCATTATGACACCGGCTGGCTACTAGAAGTCCTTTTATTGCTATTTCAAGGGCTTAAATGGGGTTTTGTTTATTTTTACTATGGGCCTCAGGTACTTTCTGGGATTACGTTTATGACCCTGCATTGTTAGGAGAAAGTTTGGACAGTTTTTTTGCCTTCCTAGTGAATTTAAGGTTTCATTTTCTGTTTGACTGCTGGCTTCAGTTTAGTTTAGAAGGGACATCAAGCTGAAAAGAAGTGTTTCTCTCTCCCTGGTTTTAGAAATTCTGCTGTTAGCTGAAAGCAAGGCTTCTTGCCTTCTTGGAGTGGAAAATCTGCTGTTGGTGGTTGGCTTGCCTAGAGTCTCTCTCTCTCCTTGGTGTTCTGGGAAGCTGTTCTGACTACAAACTGTTCTGGGTTTATCCAGAAGATTGCTAGAAGTTACAAGGCTGAGAAGTCAACAAGTTTCAATTCTCCAACCAAAGGACTCAGTTCCAATATCACATGAGCATTCATATTTGCTGTGTTAAACCTGTGGAAAGGTTTGCTTGATTGGAACATTTTAGATATATTTGTCAAGGGTTATACATTATCGTGGTTGTTTTGTTTTTGTTTGTAATTGATAAATGTTATTGCTAATTTTCTTTCTATACATGTTAACTGTATTCTTAAATAAACTTTGTTTGATAAAAGCTCCCTAGGGGGTCATTTGAATCATACCTGAAGTGAAGTATATCATGCTTACCCTAGCCAAATTCAAAGTGATCCAGGTGGGCTTCATAAAACATAAAAATGACCTGAATTATAACATCATGCAGCTGTCAGATTGTTGTAAAAACCCAGCTAGTTCACTACCATTTATATGGAAGCAATCTGATATCTTTATTCTGTCTATGTATCTGTGACACCAGTCGCAAACTATGTTGACTCTTACCTGCTCTCTCAAATGGCAAGATCAGCCAATCAGTTGTAGCAGGACAAATGGGGATGGGAGTACTGAGATATCAAGGAGGAATAAAGGGGGGAGAAAGGAGTCTTAAATATTTTTCAATGTTTTAAATCACTTCATCTAATGTTATGCCTACTTTGTTAGTCTTCCTGATAAATAAGCAAAATAACTGTTCAATATTCTACAATTTGACTGCTTATCCTATGCGTCCCTCAGAAGAGACTTGACCACTGGCAACATAAGTAGCACCCTTCCTGATGTGTTAGAGCAAACATGCAAAGTATTCAATAAAATTCCGATGTGTAGAAAGTCAACTCTCAGCAAAAGTATTTTGAATCCTCTCTTTCCCAATACAAGGTTATAAAGCAGCTGTAAGTACTGGGTACTTATTGTAATCTTTCCAAGATTAGAATCATAGAATCCCTACACTGCAGAGGAGGCCATTTAGCTCATCGAGTCTGCACTAACAATCCCACCCAAGCCATAGCCCCGTATGTAACTCCATGTATTTCAGAACATAAGAACATAAGAAATAGGCGCAGGAGTAGGCCATCTAGCCCCTCGAGCCTGCCCCACCATTCAATAAGATCATGGCTGATCTGATAGTGGTTTAGTTCCACTTACCTGCCCGCTCCCCATAACCCTTAATTTCCTTATTGATCAGAAATCTATCTACCTGTGACTTAAACATATTTAACGAGGTAGCCTCCACTGCTTCAATGGGCAGAGAATTCCAGAGATTCACTACCCTCTGAGAGAAGAAGTTCCTCCTCAACTCTTCTAAACTGACTCCCCCTTATTTTGAGGCTGTGTCCTCTAGTTCTTATTTCCTTTCTAAGTGGAAAGAATCTCTCTGCCTCTACCCTGTCTAGCCCCTTCATTATCTTATATGTCTCTATAAGATCTCCCCTCAGCCTTCTAAACTCCAACGAGTACAGGCCCAATCTACTCAATCTCTCCTCATATGCTAACTCCCTCATTTCCGGTATCAACCTGGTGAACCTTCTCTGTACTCCCTCCAAGGCCAAAATATCCTTCCGCAAATAAGGGGACCAAAATTGCACACAGTACTCTAGTTGCGGCCTCACCAGTACCTTGTACAATTGCAGCAAGACCTCCCTGCTTTTATACTCCACCCCCTTCGCGATAAAGGCCAACATTCCATTTGTCTTCTTGATCACCTGCTGCACCTGCAAACTGAGTTTTTGCGATTCGTGCACAAGGACCCCCAGGTCCCTCTGCACAGTAGCAGGTTGTAATTTTTCACAATTTAAATAATCCATTTTACTATTATTCCTTCCAAAGTATTTACCCTGCTAATCCCCCTGACACTAAGGGGCAATTTAGCATAGCCAATCAACCTAACCCACACATCTTTGGAATGTGGGAGGAAACTGGAGCATTTGGAGGAAACCCATTCAGACACGTGGAGAATGTGCAAACTCCACACAGTCACCCAAAGCCGGAATTGAACCAGAATTGAACCGTTGCCGGGGGAGGTAGTGGAAGCGGATACGGTAGTGACTTTTAAGGGGCGTCTTGACAAGTACATGAATGAGATGGGAATAGAGGGACACAGTCCCCGGAAGGGTACGGGGTTTTGGTTGAGTCGGGCAGCATGGTCGGTGCAGGCTTGGAGGGCCGAAGGGCCTGTTCCTGTGCTGTAATTTTCTTTGTTCTTTGTTCTGATCCCTGGTGCTGTAAGACAGCAGTGCTAGCCACTGTACCAATCTTCCATATTGCAATCATTGTTGAGGAGTAGTGTGGCAGGCGCTGAAGGATTTGCTATAGACTTCAAGGCTTCTGCACATGTTCCAGACACAAGTGTACAAATAGATATTCCACTTGACATTTAGTGCGACTGAGAGAATGAGCAGAACAAGCTGCTGGTAGAGGAAGAGGAGAAGAATGGGGAGAAGAGCTTTCAGCAGAAGGCCATTTCTGCCCAGATTGTTCAGGGCAAAGAACAATGTGTGAACAGTGACTTGGTGATACAGAACTTGACTATTGCTGAAGAAAGTGACATGACGCCAAAGGTTTTCATCTTGCACTCATCAGGACAAACACAAGAAGGCCAAATAGCAACAATAATTTATACTATAGGAGAAAATGTTACCAATTGGTTAGTAAGTTGACTTGGATTGGCCAAGGCATTACTATGGAGAAAGCAATAGGAAACTGTGAGCTCCTTAAGCTTCTCGGTAATTCAAAAGCACAAGGCTTGAACATATACCTTTTGTTTGTAGAGAACATGTTCCTTTGTACAAATGTATGTTGCTTCCAACAAGTGTAAATGATCCACATTATCATAATTTGGTTGTTAGTGTAGCTATCAGCACACTCACGATTGTTCAGCAAATGTTGCCCAATTGCGGAATCATATCCAACAGTATACATTTTGTTTTGGGATTTGCAAGTGCAGGCTGGCTGAGTACAGCCAGTAGTCTGCAATAGAGTCCTCGCTAGTCTCCACCTTCCACCCTCTATAAGCTGAAGATGATACAAAGCTCTGTTGTCCATTACAGCAGCACTCTCTAACCTACACTGGTTTCCAGTTGAGCAACACCAATTTAAAATTCACATCTGTCTTTTCTCATCCTTCCATAGCCTTGCCTTTCCCATCTCTGTAACCTTCTCTAGCCCTACAGCTCTGAGTTAACTACACTCAGTCTATTCTGCTCTCTGCAGATTGAGTTTATTGTTCCACCATTGCACTAGTGCCTTCTGTTGCTGGGATCCCAAGCTCTGGAATGATGTTCATAAACTGCTCCACATCTCTTTTCTTAAGAAACTTACTTTACCAAGATTTTGACCATCTGCCATAATAATTCCTTACATTGCTCAGTATTGCTTCTTGTTGCACGATGTGTCTCTGAAGCATCTTGTGATGCTTTAGTAGACCTAAGGCATTACACAAATGTTTGGGGGAAGGATGAAAGGGTAATGGATAGAATAGCAAATGACAGGAACTCAATCAGGGTGTAACAATGCTGAAACCATCTTGTCAACATCTGAATATAAATAATTTCCAATCCATCCTGTTATACTGGATTCTTTGTCTTATTCATTTCCAATGTGCCTCTAATCTGTTAATGGTCACAAATGTTCTCCCTTCCAATTCCTTACTCTTCTGCTTTACTGGAGGCTTGTACATCACAAATTTGGTATCTTCTATTAACTTTCAAGATTACAAGACAAAAGAGTCCCATAAAGTGAAAATACATGAGTGCAACATTAAGAAAAATGAAAATTTAAAGACCAAATAATTTTAGTTGTGTGGTGGCCTTTGACTTGGGAGCAATAACAGTAAGGAAAATTTGTAATTACTTTAAAATGTTTGGGAAATCTGAAATTGTTACCAAAAACCTTTGAAGAAAGGACTTTTGAATGTTCATTTCAATTGTAAAAAGGTCAAATGTAATTTGTTTGGATAATGAGAAATACTGATGCATGTGGCCTTACGAACCTTGAGCTTGAAACAGTGCCAACAGGAAGGGAGTTAAAATGCAGAAGTGATGTGGCAAAGACAAAGAAAAACAGAGAGCTGAGATTTGAGAAGATTTTGGAAAGAAGTGCACCATACAGGGAAGATTGCATAGTAGAACCCTGTTTACACAGAAGTGACTGCCTGTGGAGAATCAGCTAAATTGAAGAAAATGGACTGGGATTCTTGGAAGTACATGCGACTGAAACTGGGGCCATATAGCTGAGGTGGACAGCCTACTAACCTTGTGAGATAGTCATTGTTGTGTTATGTAAGGCATGGGATATTCATAATTTAAGGTATGAACCTATTCAACGTGAACACTGAGCAGAGAAACCGTTCAAAACATTAGTTTAAAAAGGACACTGTGCCTACAAAATGTCCATTGAACAATGGGTGACACTGCTATATGGATTCCATAATCCAGTCAATGAACCGACTCACTGTTTAATAAGGACAAAAAATGTATTCCAGCCTCAATGATGTTAATTACGCATACCATGAAAAAACATCAGAAGGCATTTCAGAGTTGAAAGGGTCTTTAAAATAAAACATGGTTTTAATTCTTCAAAGTGGATTTATTGATCAATGGGACAGTTATCCAGAGCAATAATCTGGTGGACTGATGCGACGACAATAATCTCTCCTTCAATATTAGCAAAATGAAGGAGATCGTCATCGACTTCAGAAGGCATAGTGGAGAACATGCCCCTGTCTACACCAACAGGGATGAAGTGGAAGTGGTCGAGAACTTCAAGTTTCGAGGTGTCCAGATCACCAACAACCTGCCTTAGTCCCTCCACGCCGAATAAAGCTCACCAATGCCTCTACTTCCTCAGGAGGCTAAGGAAATTTGGCATGTCCACTATGACTCTCACAAACCTTCACAGATGCACCATAGAAAGTATTCTTTCTGGTTGTATCACAGCTTGGTATGGCTCCTGCTCTGTCCAAGACCGCAAAAAACTGCAAAGGGTTGTGAACGAAGCTCAGTCCATCACGCAAACCATCCTCCCATCCATTGACTCTGTCTACATTTCCCGCTGCCTCAGAAAAGCAGCCAGCATAATCAAGGACCCCATGCACTTGGATATACTCTTTTCCACTTTCTTCCATCGGGAAAAAGATACAAAAGTCTGAGATCACATACATACCGACTCAAGAACAGCTTCTTCCCTGCTGCCGTCAGACTTCTGAATGGACCTATCTCATCTTAAGTTGATCTTTCTCTAAACCCTAGCTATGACTGTGATACTACATTCTGCACTCTCTCGTTTCCTTCTCTATGCACGGTTAAGGGGTCATAGTTTTGAGGATTCACTTGTTAGAACAACCTTGTTTGTCCTTTTGAATCTTTAGATAAGAAATGCTGTCTGCAGAAAAAAAGACACAGAAGATGCAGTTACACTTGAGTAACATTGACTCTGCCTAAGTCTGTGCTTTCTCTGGTGCACACAATGGATGACTGTCTACCTGAGCATCAACCCATGCATGAACTAACTATTCATTGGCTGAAGAAACTATCAGAAACCATCCTCATCCCTTCAAGAGGATTCCTGCAAAGCTCTACTACCCTGGATATTGAAATCCCTTTAACTGACACCTTGACTAAAGAGGATTTCTCATCAGACCTCCAATCTTGGTGTTCAGGTTACCTCAGACAAGTGGCATATGCATATTTCCCTTTATTTTCCTTATAATTTGTAACAGCGCACTATCTTTTATCTCTGTAATTTTTCTTGTGTGAGGGGTGGCACGGTGGCACAGTGGTTAGCACTGCTGCCTTACAGCACCAGGGACCCGGGTTCGATTCCCGGCTTGGGTCACTTTCTGTGCAGAGTTTGCATGTTCTCCCCGTGTCTGCATGGGTTTCCTCCGGGTGCTCCAGTTTCCTCCCACAGTCTGAAAAATGTGCTGGTTAGGTGCATTGGCCATGCTAAATTCTCCCTCAGTGTACTTGAATAGGCGCCAGAGTGTGGCGACTAGGGGATTTTCACAGTAACTTCATTGCAATGTTAATGTAAGCCTACTTGTGAATAATAAATTAAAAAAAAAATATGAGTGAGCGAAGTGGCATTCATTTTGGGTTATTTAGAGATTTTAAAAATCAACAATTACTTCTTTAAAATGAAATTCTCCATTTTTTTGGGGCGGGCGTGCTGAAACAAAACTTTCCTATTCTTTAAATTCATAGAGATTTGAAAAGGGTACAGGGTTGTCAGCAGTTCTCTTTCAACCTAATCATGACAGTTGTATCTGTTCTTCCATGTATGATTTATAGTCTGTACTGACCATGATTTGCCTATTGAGTCATGTTGATTGTGATTCGGGTTAGAGATAAAGTTACGAAAAGTGAAATTCTGTTGGTCATTTTTTCACTTGGGTAATGTTCAGAAAATTTGGTTATTTTGGTTTCTAGATCCCCACAAGATCATAACAATTGTCAAATTTGAAGTAACAATACCTTTTGGATCAGCTATTGGAAGAGCACGGTTTCGTGGTCGGATAAGCTTCCATCTTGGAATCTGAATTACCTCTGGTGGGTCTACGAGGGGACAGGATCTGGTCCTTGTAACCAGCACTGGGTGGCTATGTACATGGGAAAGTCCATAGTGTCGCAACTTCTCTGACGATTCAGCCTACAAGGCGCAAAAGAACCACAAACTCAGTGAATTGAAACAAAACATATGATGATTATGGTAATGTAACGATTATTCTCTTTGAGATTTCAATGTAAATTGCTGTGTGAACATAAACATAAGAACATAAGAAATAGGAACAGGGAAGGAATGTTTGCTCAACGTCTCTGCCATTTCCTCATAATAACTTATCCTACCTCTGCCACCAAGAAACCAATCTTTACTGTAGCTAATCTCCTTTTTATGTCTTTATAAAAGCTCTTTCAACCTGTTTTTTATATTTCTGGCTAGTTTATTCACATGATTTTTTTTCCCTTTTTAATCACATTTTTGGTTGTCATTTACTTGTTTATAAAACTCTCCCAATTCTTAGGCTTACTGCCTTTCTTTGCAACATTAGAAGCCTCTTCTTTGCCATCTTTAATTCTTTTGTAAACAATGTACGGATCTTCCTTGCTGAGCTTTTTTTGATGGAATGTTGTATTTTTGTTGAAAGTGATGACATTTCTTTAAATGCTTAGCATTGTTTATTTACTGCCATTCCTTTTGGTCTATTTATCCAATCAAGATTAGTCCGCTCTTCCTTCCCACCAATGTAATTTTAAAAAAGTTTCTTCATTTGGACTCAAACATGTCACTCTCAAATTTAAATGGAATTCAGCTGCATTATGAGCATGACTTTTTTCTTATGAGATTACTAATTAACCCTGCCACATGGATCAACACTGGATCTAAAATGGCTCTATCCATAGTTGGTTCCACAAAGTATGATTGTAAAAAATTATTGCGAAAGCACCATACCTTTGCCTAGTGGATCTGTTCAGTTCATAATAGGATTATAATCCCAATTATACAATCATACGCCAGAATTTTACTGTCCCGCCCACCATGGAAATTGGAGCGGGCGAGAGGCGAACCATGGGAAGGTCCATTGACTTCAGGTGGGATTTTATGGTTTCAGGATGAGCGAGGCTGTAAATTTCCATCCATAGAATCCATAAAGTGCAAAAGGAGGCCATTCGGCCCAACGAGCTTGCACCGACAACAATCCCACCCAGGCCCTATCCCTGTAACCCCACGTATTTGCTCTGCTTGTCCCCCTGACACTAAGGTTAATTTAGCATGGCCAATCAACCTAACCCACACATCTTTGGAGTGTGGGAGGAAACTGGAGCACCCGGAAGAAACCTCGTATTCCAGGGAGTACATGCAAACTCCACACAGATAGTCATCCGAGTTTGGAATTGAACCTGAGTCCCTGGCGCTGCGAGGCAGCAGTGCTACCACTGTGCCACCATGCCCCCCATTAATACATTGCTTTTGTTACAATGTCTCATTATTTCTTGCTTAATGTTCTGTCAAATGGTATAACTATTATTCAGGGTCATATAAACTACTATTACCACCATTTCCTGATCCTTGTTATTCTTAATCTCGGCCCATACTGATTCTACTTCCTGATCTTATAGGCCTTTCTCACTACTATCCCTATGTCATATCTGAAGAGACTAGGGATGCACAGTAATATCAACCAAGGAACACAGTGTAATCCAGAACAGCAGCACACTCCCAATGCCAAATGAGTTCAGAAGTTTGAGAAATCAACCATAAGCACAGTCTCAATGGTATAAAAGATCAGTCCTTACCCACACTGGTTTCCTATCGAGGAAAGCAGATTTTAAAAATCTTTCTTCTTTTATCATTCAACAAGATTGATCACTCTATCGTCTTTCACATTCTACCTCTTGGGAACCACCCTTGTATGGCTTTTCAGATGGGACTTGTCCTTTTCCCATCAATTGCCTATTGGCCTCTATAGATTCAATTCTCTGGGGACCTGAATGCATAACTTCCGACTCAGAGGGGAAAACGCTACGGCTAACATTTATTTATATAAATCTAGAAGGCAGCCCAAATGTGCTTTGTGGAGAAAAATAAAAACTTTGAGCCAGATTTTGGCTACTGAGGCACGTAGTTCAATTCAAAAAATGATCTGACTCACCAGATCCGCCTCAGTAAAATGCAATTTTTGCATCAGGGATGGGATGGGGGGCAAAATTGAGTCAGATCTGCCAACCCTGGAGGTGGTATGTAGGCTGCCACTTGGATGTGCAGATCCCAAACTGGCCAGTTAGAAGGCCCACCTTGTTTTTTTGCCCCAGTTGTTTGGTCCTCTTGCCCTCACCCCCTTGGCCCCTCATACCCTCTATGTCAACTCAATGACAACCCATGTCCTGCCCATTCCCATGGCCTTTCATGCCCTCCAGGCCACCTCCATAGCTACTCACCCAGTATGGGAAGACCTCAGGAGCCATGTGGAGATGAAAACTATAAACATCTGACAATCTAATACAGTTCTCACTCATTTACACTTGATAATGGAAACCTTCCATTCATAAAATCCAACCAAATCTTTTGCAGCTTTTTCAAAATTCTCCTAAAAAATGAAACAAACTGCTATTCAGATCCCACATCAAAGACAGTTATTGCTTTAATAATTCCTTTAAGCTTTCATTCAAACTATGAATACTGAACTCCCTGTATTGTAGCTTTTGGAACTCAGTCAAGCCTTCATAATAGCACATGGAGACATGTCAACAAAGAGCTCCACTGAAACTGCACTACTGGATGCAACATTTTCTTCTAACCTATGCCTGTCAATCAAAGCAATTGAGCAAAAGGTTTTTGGACTCTCACCAACAGCCACAGTTGATATTTTTAAAGTTTAAAGAATGGGGCAATTAAAAAACTTCAGATCTTGACAGTTATACAGACCTTAATTGCCCTTCAAGAGCATTTGTATCTACTCCATCAATTTGTGACTTCCGCACTGTGGCTTAAGCTCTTGGACCAGCCAAACTGGCATCTGTCTGAATTCAGCACTGAGTTCTCAGCATTGAGAAGTGGCACTGCTGAGTTTGAGTTTCCTGCCAGTGTCAATCAGGCCACGTCCCTTGCCCCACCAGAAAAAATTGGACCAGTCAGAAATGGAGCCGGGACTTCTACATCTGGGGCCCGGCCCATGTCCTGAGCTCTGAGAATCCAGGCTGATGCTCCCACCGCAGGCAGTGGTGCATACATCAAGAGGTTTGTTTTTTAAAAAAATCTTTCTTTTTGAGGTGCTCCCATTTGCGACTTTATCAAGAAGAGTCAAATATTTTTACTGAGGTGCATTTTTTTAGATGACCCCTAATAACCCACTAATGTGGGAAAATACAACACATTGGACGGCATGGTAGCACAGTGGTTAGCACTGCTGCCTCACAGTGCCAGAGGCCCGGTTCGATTCCCGGCTTGGGTCACTGTCAGTGTGGAGTTTGCACGTTCTCCCCATGTCTGCATGGGTTTCCTCCGAGTGCTCTGGTTTCCTCCCACAATGCAAAAGACGTGCTGGTTAGGTGCATTGGCCATGCTAAATTCTCCCTCAGTGTACCCGAACAGGCACCGGAGTGTGGCAACCAAGGGATTTTCACAGTAACTTCATTGTAGTGTTAATGTAATCCTACTTGTGACTGATAAATAAACTCTACTTTATTATCACCAGAATAGTGACCAAGGATAAAATGTCCAATAATGTAAAACAGTGTATGCAGCTATTACCATTTGTCCAAGTAAAGAAATCTTCTTGTCTGACAGCTGAAGTGGGAGGTAGGTAGCGTACATCAGCATCTGTGGCATCATTGGTGTAGGAAGACCTAGAACACAAAGAACATAAAACATTTTTTTTTAAAGTACAGTGAAACACTTGAGGACGGGATTCTCTGGCCCCACTCACTGCTGAGATCATCCGATCCCACCAGAAGTCAATGGAATTTTGACCGGGCCACTGATCTCCCAGGACAGGTTCCACCACGGCGGAGTCAGAAAATCTCGGCCTTGGTTAACTTTCATTTCCTACATTACATGAGGAACTACTTTTCAAAATTACTTTCAATCTTCTGCTCTGGAGTCTAGGTTTGTTGGTGGGTGTGGAAATGGGATTGATTGTCACTGGCGGTGGCAGGGGGAGAGACTGGTCATGTACAATCTTGCACTGGTTAGCTCATTAAGAATGCAACTGCGGGGTGTTTGCTGTTTCACATGGCGGGGCAGGCAGGAATTTGCTGCCCCTGCCCTTACCTCATGGGCTCGAACGTCCATGAGGTAATTTACCTCATATTTACAGGGCACCCGGACAGTCATTCACTCACTTCAGGCCAAGAGCTCTGGATTACTCATCCATGATGCCACAGAGGAGAAAATAGCATGCTGCTCCGTGGTTCAGCAAAGTCTCCCTGCAGACTTTCCTTCAGGCCGTCCAGAAAAGGCAGCAGGTGCTGTTTCCCATAATGGCAGCAGGAGGCCTCCTGTCTGACTACAGCGGCCTGGACAGAGGTCACAGCAGAAGTTAGCGTCCATGGGATTCGGCACAGAAATGTTCAGCAGTGTTACAAGAGGATGAATGATCTGCTGAGCTCTGCAAGGGTAAATGCACGGTCCTCCCACTGCAAACTGACATGCTCATCAGGTAGTCTAAGTGTGCGAGTGCACTGGGATGTCATACAGGGGCTTGGGTGGCAGCACTCACCAGCAGGTAGGACGTATGCACTGTTTGTGTGCCAGTCACTTCATGCTCTCAATCTCATATCAGTTGCAGTACAACTCGCTTCTTAATCACTTAGTGGGGAGGGATAAGTTGCTTTCATGAGCATAACAATGAATCATGTCATCCTGAATTGCTTATGCAACCATTGGCATGATGATCAAGCCTTCCGTCTTTCTGCAGGAGAAGAATACCCACATGTGCAAGAGCTCCCAGAATGGAACTGGACTTCCGGGCATCAGGATCTTTATCACTTTCGAGGAGATGGCTGCTGAGTCTGCTGGGAGGAGCAGACCATGCCTCTGCTGAGGCCAAGATAGGATTCCTCAAGGAAGCCAGTGAGAAGGTCTCCAATCTGGAGTTATCAGCTGCGCCCAGTGAGTGAGAGATGTATCTAATTAAGGAGCCTGCTTAGTCAATACTAAATCTTTATTTTCTCCATCCCAGGTATCAGCAAGAAATGGGAGAAGACAGCTACCCAGATCAGGGTAGCTCCAGCCCCAAACCCATACTGTCCTCTGAAGAGAATGTCTCAGACGTTTCAGAGGATGTACCATCATAGCGTTCACTTGCATCCTTCACCAGTGTAGATTCACTCACCTCAATGGGTCCAGGCTCTAGAGTAGCTTTGGAGTCACAATCACATCGCTGACACAGGTCGATAGCTGGAGGAGGATGTGACAGCCGAGGTCTCTGATACTTGGAGGCTTGTTGGAGACCAGGCCCCCGATGAGCCCCAAACACATGATGAGCCTCTGGACTCGGTTCTAAATTCGAGATGCAGAAACAGGCAGGGGAGCATCAGGCAGAGTTGCCAGAGACTCCATCCACATTCCATGTGCTGTTGTGGCTCCGGTATGTGATTGCTTGGCTGTCTCCATGGAAAGGATGGCAGTCACCTTGAAGGCCCAGGTCCAACAGAAAGCATAGCAGCTGCCGGATTTATGCTCGGATCTGTACTTCATAACTCTAGGCATTGATGCAGTTCAGCAGTGGCTGGGCGAGAGGGGAACAGGTCATCTCAACCTCCCTGCAGGTATCCCTTTTCCTCAAGGAGTCAGGGAGCTGCATTCAGGCAACCACAGGGAGAAGGAGCTCCAGCCAGGCACCACAGGGGCTTCATCCCAGGACACTCTAAATATGCCGTGCCACTCCACACCCCACCCCCTCTCCCCTCTGCCAGTGACCCCTTCACCTTGAGCAAGTCAGGCTGAATAGAGTGCACCTGCACCTGAACAGGAGATCCTTAATCCTAGCAGGCTGGGACCCTCTTGGCCTCAAGCCACTGGAGGATGTCTGCCAAAGTAATCATAATCAACAGGGCATTGTCAGCTGGCTGTCTCCATTTCAGCTTCAGATGTTGAGGCTACACCAAGATGTAGTGGTGGGCGATGGAAGGTTAAGAGGTTTTAAAGGTGTACAATAAAAGTACATAGTTTTGGCACTTGTAAATATTTGTTCACTTGCACTATTTGGAAGTCTCATCGATTCCACCTTGTTGCTAGTTGCTTGAATGTTAGTGGGTATTTAAGGGTCTGGAATGTGGGTCTTCACCAGAGTTCAATCATAAACTCCTATAGATTCACTTCGCTCACATTATCAACATGGTGATTACTCTATAATCCCACATGTGCATGACTAAGCACTGGCCATCAGTTATGAGTGTGTGATCTGGCTACGCATCATGCAGGCTGTTACTTACAGATTACCATGTTCTAACATCATGGTGTTCAGCGAGGTCACTGCATCTCCTGTTGCTGTTGCCCTGATGTCAGATGGAAGTGGATACCATGAGTACTCGAGAGGAGTTATATCTAGTGTGTGAGCGGCAAGGAACATAGTAGATGCAATTTGAGAGACTGAAGCTCTACACTGTCTCCTTAACAGTAGAAAAGCAGAAGCTGTCCTACATATCTGGAAGAAGCTGCGATGGGAACGTTCAATTGTGAATGGCTTTCCCTGCAGATTTTCCATTCTGAGCTAACATGCAGATGAAGGCAATAAGTAATGAGGCAATGGACAAATCAGCTTTGACTGCAAGAGGGATTTGAGTGTAGGATATGTGCGTGTGCATTTGCCTGAAGCCTTTGTGAGACCTCACATGGAGATTTGTAAGGACCAATTGTTTCTTTATCAAGAGTGGCCCTAGATCTCGCATAAAGGCTTTGCAACTGAAGTGCACTGGACATCATTGAAGGACTGGGGTTTGGTCCATGAGGTGAGAGATAGTAGAATGGGCCTCTGTGTTGAAGCATGCTGAGGACAGTAAGGCTATCCATGTGAAGCAGCAACGGCTCCAACAGGGTGCTGCAGGGAGCATGCAGGAAAGTTTACCTTGGCTGGGGTGTCCACAATGACAAATCATGGTAGCATACTAATCCTAAGGACATCTAGGACTGAAGCTTGTACGGTGTCTGTAATTTGAGGGTCCGGAATGCAACTCAGCAACACACAGTGCAGGTGAGCCACTCTCAGTAAGTGGACTACAAGTTAACTTGAAACTTCTTGGCATGTTAAAGACATCAAGGGATATGGGTTTATTGTGAGCCAGTAGCTAACAGGGAACAGGAGCACGATCTTCCCTCATCAATCTGCATGGAGCAGCAATCCTGAGGGGCCAAATGGTGTTCTCATGCTGCTCCCAGCTGTGGACCCACCTATCTGGTTCTGCCTGAAAGAGCTCTCTGCCAGGTCAGACTCCCTATGGGAGCAGGTGTCAGGGTGACATGAGTGCATTCCTGCTGAGTTTAAATTCGATATTGCTTCCAAACTGCCATGCACACGGACTTTGTGAGGGCATAGGTGAAATTACAATTCTACTTACAAGTGCCTGAGGTCCTGGGAGAACAGAGTGCTGTGCAGGCTCTAATGAAGGCATTTAGTACCAAGGCTCTGTTTATTAGCAGAGTTTGGCACATGGAAAGGATTAATCCAAAGGCAGGGCATAGGATAGCTAGTGCAATTTGATGCAGCTATGGTAAATCAAGGTAGATTAGAGAAATATAATCTATTTAACTAAAAAGATGCGAGGGCCTTCCAGCCAGCAGAGGACATAAATCCAAATAGTTAAAGAAATGTGTTGGTGGCTTAATCTGGTAACGATTAGATTGAGATAAGCCTGTCTGCCAAATTGTATTCCTGCTATGGCCTCTGCATGTGTATCTACAACATTCTGGTCTTCATCATCCCCTTCATCATACTCAGCATTGGAGCAGACATTCTGCTCCTTCATGTTTCCCTCAGTCAAGACACCCCCTTTTGTTGCACAAGGTTGTGTGGGATACAGCAGACAATGATCTGGGACACTCTTAGTGGGTTTTGGAAAGTCTCCTCTGAGTGGGCCAAATATCTGCACCTCGTCTTTAGGAGGCCTTGTGTCTGCTTAATCATGGACCTGATGGAGCCATGCGCAGCACTCTATCTCTTCTCTGCGGTCAGCAAACTGGTGTCATCAACCATGTCTTCTGGGCCTATCCCTTGTTCTTGAGGAGCCAGTCCTGCAATCACTGAGATCCTTCAAAAACCTGGAAGTGGGTCAGAGTTCCCTGGGAACCAAGCTCAAACATGTAGACTTTGTCTTCTGTGATTATATCTGAGCTGCATGTGGAATCCTTTCTTATTGATAAATGTGACTGGCTGTTGCCAAGGAGCTCTCAAGACCACATGTGTTAAGTTAATTACACCCCATGCTTGCAAGAAAGCTAGATTGCAAATCCCAATGCTTTTGTAACCTGGCTTTCCGGATCTAGGCAGAGTTTGACAAATAGGTGAGCTCTCTTGAACAGTTGCTGACAGGGAGATGTCACACAAGTCCCCAGTGGAGCCCTGGAATGATCCACTGGCAAAGAAGTTTACGGCAGCTGTGACTTCAATGCCACCAGCTTGGGATTTCCTCCAAACTCTTGTGACCACAACTCATCATGGAGAAGCTGGCTGTGATATATTGTGGTTAGGCCAATACTCTCCAATGCAGTGGGCCCTTCTTGATGCCCTGCTGCCTCTTGCTGCTCAGGCTATTTCTCCTCTTGTCTCTGTGCCAACCTGTGATGGGCCTTTCCCCTTAGGGATGTCCATCTTCCTCCCTTCATCTCTGCCCTGACAGCAGCAGATGGTAAATCAAACAGAATGAATGACAGCTCCAGACCTTGCAAGGATCTTAATGTTATGAGACCCATGAACCAGGAACAAAACTGCTGCTGTGTGGGCTTCACCATGGAGAGGAAAACACAACTGTC
The DNA here is from genome assembly GCF_964213995.1 of Mustelus asterias. NCBI lineage: Eukaryota > Metazoa > Chordata > Chondrichthyes > Carcharhiniformes > Triakidae > Mustelus > Mustelus asterias. The sequence continues at coordinate 85,048,308 of NC_135815.1, read as the reverse complement.
ATGGTTCGCATCCAGTTGCCTCATGATTATTATTAGGGTGTCCATTTAGTTGGCCAATTGTGCTGAACTTAAACTCCACCCATCCGAAAAGCCCTTTATCCACTTTGATAAATTGAACTTATCATCTAACCACATTTTCCAGTTCTGATTAGAAAATTTATGTGTCACCTTTCAAGCTCATTCTACCACCTTTCACTCTCCCTGTCGCCCACCAACATCCCCCCAATCTTCCTTAACCCACCCAATATCACTATTTCTCTCCCCTCTGTCACCCTTGAACCCAGTCCACCCCCCCTCCCCCCCCACCACCACCCAAACCCCCTCAGCAGGCAGGCTTCTAGGTCACTATTGGGTGAGTACCACACAGCTTCTGATGCACATTAGGTGGAGACAGGAACGCCCCAAGGATTGGACAGTCAGAGGTCTGCTGGATCTTTGGACTGTGCCCGAGCCAGGTGCCATGCCTCTGGACATATTTGACTCTCAGCTGCTTCAGATGCAAAGGCAGGGCCGGGAATACCAGGAGGGGATGTCAGCAATACTCCTGCAACTGCAAGGCCAAATGGAGGAGTCCCTCAGCCTTCTATCACAGCAGATGGTTCCAGCAACATGTGGCACCCAGACCAACAGTGCAAGGGTGGCGTCTGCAGTAGAAAGCATGAGGGCCATGGCTGAGGGGTTCAACTGTTTGGTTCAGTCAATGGTGGGTCTCCAGGCAGCACCCGATGACATTAGGGCTTCTGGAGCTCACTCCAGTTGCCCCTTTGCCCCCATGGAGTAACTCAGGGGCCATGAGTGCCCAGAGGGAGGAGGATCCACTGGAGCACAGACTTCTGCCCTGGAGACCCTAGGAATGACCAGCCAATCTTCCCCCCTTCCTGAGACCAGCGCAACTCAGGCACAGCAGGCAGAACAGGATGACGCAACAACACTAGAGCTACCCGAAAGTTGGCCGAGACCCTCTAAGTCTCAGCCGTCCAGAGGACACCCGCCAAGAACATCTCAGGCAACAGGACATAGAAGGCAGGAGGCTGCCTCCAACTCTGATGTGCATCCTGGGAAAACACCTAAACATAGTGAGAGGGTACGCAAGACTAAGGAATTGTGGGGTCACAACGTGCGGACGGATGTAGTTAGGCACTATTGGCTGGGGAACATTTTAACTTGTAACAGTTGGATATGTCACTGAGTTAAATATTCTTGTTGCTCACCACTTTAACACCTTAGAAGCTTTAGCCCAACCCCCCAGGAGCATGGCGCTTCTCCCCATCGAGACACAGTTGTTCTCACTGGCACTCAGATGGTTAGGCCCCTTCAGTACAAATGTTTCATTTACAGTGATAAGACTCAGGCATGATTCAGTGAAACCTAGACCCTCACCCCTACCCCCATCCAGAGCAAACGGACAAAGGTATGAAGCAGGGAATCTCACTCAGACACTAGACAGACAGAAGTCAGACATAGGTATTCTCTGAGGGCCATCACAGACCATTCCTCACTGCGAGTTGTCACTACATTCCTGGGCATAAACCTGATTGCGTTATCGAGGAGGGCTCGGGAAGATCGCATTCCGAAATCTCACTGCGTAAATCCCGTTTTTAGCCTCTCGCGAGATTTAGCATCGAATCAGGGATTTGCGCCCACAGCTAACAGGCCCGCTAAATTGCGACCAATATAATGCTCAAAATAAATTTTAAATAGGAACACGAGGAGCCCATTCAGCCCCTCAAACCTGTTCTTTCCTTGAATCAGGTCAGTGAAATGTGTACCTCAGTTACATATCTATATTTCATATGCCTTCACACTCTTACCCAACAATAATTTGCAGGAAGCGAAATAGTCACATCAGCAGCAAACTAAATAGGAGCGGGTGAATTTGAATCACTTTAGCAGCTTAGGAAACAGGAGGGAGTGAATTGGTGCCAGCTCAGAAACACAGGGGGGACTTGAGAAACAGAGGCACCTCAACAGCAAGAGAGCAAGACAAAATCAGTGGCATCTTGGCAGTGTAGTGACTGAAAGGGAGTGAGACTGGGTCCCGCTTCCGCAGTACAGCAACAGGTCAATTACCATCTGAAGATGCCATTGCGGAGTTAAAAAAACCCAGATAACACTGAATTCAACTAGACTCACACAAAGGCAACATGTACAATAACAAACCTAATGGCAAGTCTATCTGGAATATTATATTAACACTGTTTTCTCTCAAAGAAAATTAAAATTGATTGCTACATCAAAACATTTGCATTAAGTGGTATAGTTGCTGAATTTTCCTTCTATTGCTGTTGTGGCAAGGAAAATTGCCATTGCTACGTTAAAGTAACAAGTAAAGCAATTGGTAAAGTGTCTCCCAGTAATCGCAAGAAGGAAAATGCAGATCTAACAGCTCGAGCAACAATTGCAACCCTCATCAACCAGTCCTATAACTTACTCTCTGAAAAAGATTGAGATGCAGTCTGAGAGATAGATGCTGGTCGTTGAACTACTGATCTGATTTTTTCTTTATTGAATTCTCCTTCCTTAGACTTTTTCTTCCCAGAATCTTTTGATTCTGTTCTTTCTGAGAAAATACGTTAAAAAGTTACTGAAAGGGCACACACACTTCATTTTTCTATTCTTTTCGCTTATTTTCTATTCTGTCTACCTTATTGTAACTTGAGACAAGTACACATGGATACAGAGAGAGGCTGGCGATAAATTGAAAAAGTGTTCTCAATGGTTGGCTGGCAGTGGCGTTGGAAGAGAGGCAAACAATAATATTAGAGCGATTTAAATCTGGTTCAGAAACTGGATATAAAACCTGTTGTTACTTAGAGGAGGAGCAAAAGCAGCACTAGAGGAAGAAGCCAATCTAGCAATGAATGAGTGGAGCTAAATCAAACAAATGTGCAACATGTCCTCTTGACAGAGATACAGGGCAGCCAGGATGGGTTGTTTGGGGTTAAAAGGTGGCTAGAGAACCAAGAATGTGGCACACATCGTGGAAGGAAGTAGTGGTAGCCACATTCTGTGCTCCAGGACTCCTTTGCAATTCAGTAAGAAATTCGATAACCTCAACAGAGTAGTCAAGCTATGGTATCTATTTCCCCTGACCCTTCTTTAAACATGTGGCAGTTCTTTCATTCATTGTACTGAAAGTTCTCTGGGTTACTGCTCTGGACACTAATCCCATCCTGCATCACCTGTGACCTATCAAATGTACCTCAAAGTATGTTATGCGTACTTTGAGGTACAAAAAACCACCCAGACTCACCAGATCCATCCTTTCTTGCTTTCTGAACCAGTCATAATCTTAATAAAAGCAAATTATTGCGGATGCTGGAATCTGAAACCAAAAGAGAAAATGCTGGAAAATCTCAGTAGGTCTGGCAGCAGCTGTGAGGAGAGAAAAAAGCTGACGTTTTGAGTCCAGATGACCCTTTGTCAATTGACAAAAGGTCATCTGGACTCGAAACATCCTGACAGATGCTGCCAGACCTGCTGAGATTTTCCTGCATTTTCTCTTTTGGTTTCAGTTATAATCTTACATTTTAATGGAAGACTTTGCCCAGTATTCAATGTAATGCACATGTTTTCTCTCTCACAGAAGTAAGTGGCCCATGACCACTGGGAAACTCAGGCTGTGAGGAGTGGTGAGTCCTCATTCAGAAAAACTAGGAAGAACCCAGAGAGCCATGTAGCAAAGTGATGTAGGGGTGGGGCCATGTGGGATAGTCAGTGGCAGCTGCAGGTTTGCATGGACTATCTGTATCATTATGAGAAATATGATCAGCACCTGCTAAAGCTAGCGAGGGAGATCATAATGGCAAATATCATATTATCTCTTTGTGTTCACCTAGGCATAAAGCCACAGAGGAGAAGGTAGGATGGGAAAGAGACAAGCAACCTTGCACCTTTGCCCTGCTGACCATGTCCTCACACATTCACTCTTTCTCATTCTCTCATCTGCCCAGAGAAATCCACCTGAGGGTTGTAGATTATTTTCATAAAGGTTTTTACTGGCCAGGACACAGGGTACAACTGTGCCATGAGAAGTCGGAATGGGGTTGGTGGGACAGGGGGAGCTGGTGGCAGTTCAAAGTGGGGAGAAGATACTTCATTTTCCAATCTCTAGTGTCCTGTTCTGAAGAGAAGGATACAAGATGAGTAAGTAACATGGAGACCAGCTTGACAAGAGTATAGCTTCGACAGAGTACTGAACTCGGGAACCTGGGGCGGCATGGTGGCACAGTGGCATAGCACTGCTGCCTCACAGCTCCGGGGACCAGGGTTCAATTCTGACCTTGGGTGACTGCGTGGAGTTTGCACATTCTCTCCGTGTCTGCATGGGTTTCTTCCAGGTGCTCCCACAGTCCAAAGCTGTGCAGGATGGGTGGATTTGCCATGCTAAATTGCCCCTTGGTGTCCCAAGATGTGTAGGTTAGATGGATTAGCCATGGTAAATGTGTGGGGTTATGGGGATAGGGTGAGGGGGAGGACCTAGATAAGTTACTCTGACTGGTAAGTTGGTGCAGACTCAATGGGCCGAATGGCCTCTCCTACACTGTAGTGATTCTATGATTCTACAAATTTGGTGAGTGAGAGAATTTGAAGTGTTTTAAGGGTTGATTTCCATCTAAAACCTAGTCAGGTGTTGTGTTCAACATTTAATTTAACTTTAACATTAACTTGCAGTTTCTTTCTGTCCTAATCAGCAGTAATGACAATGGTAGATGGACAGTTAGTTAATTAGGTGGCTAGTTGAACTGGTACCCTTGCTAGCATGGCTTGACTGAGGTCTTTGGAACTCCAATTGGTATAAATACAGGAGGTTTTGCTAGTGCACGGAGTAAGCACATGGTGGCCAACTCGGCAGGGTACAATTTTGACAGAGGACTGAACTCGGGATTTTGGTGAATGCAGGAATTTTAAATATGAGGTAAGAGGTCTTTTATAGAACAAGGAGTGGTCCGAGCGAGAGACTGGGACGTGACCTGAGAGCTGAAATCCAGAGGCATTAATTAGATAACCAATTCGGAGACTGATCAGTGAGTTGTAAAGCTTTTTGTGTCCTCCTTAATTTTATCCTCTCTAAAACTTACAGTTTAAATTAGTACTGGGGAAAGATAGTACTGTATTAAATTTATAGTTTCAGCTGTTAAGTGACTTAATATAACTATAAATAATTGTTGAGTGATGTTTCTAAACTTGAAACCCTAATTAATTAAATAAAGTACAATAATGATGGCAGGGCAGTTGATGCGTTTCAGCTATAGCAAGTGTGAGCTGATGGACAGCAGTGTGATTCAGAGCAACCATGTCTACAGTGTCAGTGTCTGCAGCTCCAGGAACCTCCAGTTAGATTTGATGAGCTAGAGTCTGAACTCCGGACACTACAATTCAGCAAGGGGGGAGAGAGTTATCTTCTGGACACTTAATTCCAGACAGTGTCACATCCCCTCGGAGGTCTTGGTGGGGAGGTGGGTGGTAGTGGAAGTTGGGATTTCTAAGGCTGGAGAAGATTACAGGGATACACAGTGGTGACACCATGAGCTGCATTTTACAGTGCATCGCAATCCCTGCTTGTCCCTGGCTAACAAGTTGGGAAGAGTCCATCCTTTATTTATAAGCAATTTATCACTGGGAGCAGTGCCAATTGGCTCAAGGTGAGATTTCACCCCTATCTCAGGAAGATGTCCCATCTTAGAATGTTGCATGACCAGTACCTCTGTAGTTACTGCAGCATCAGGTTTGAGTGGCGGCCACAGCTGGAGCTACAGGCGCTCCCAATAGAAGAGGAGCGTGTGGTGCTTGGACTGACAGCTAAGTCTGGGCTATTCCTGGGGCTAGGCCAGCAGGCCCAGCCGAGGGATGTGGGGGTGAGGCCAGGTTTGAGAGACTAGTGGGACAAGGGTAAAGGGAAGGAAGTAGGGAAGTATGACCTGGGAGGTGGGTTGCTCCAATGAACCCTTAGAGATAGGATGTATGCGCATTTAGAAAGGAATAAACTCATTAACGATAGTCAGCATGGTTTTGTGAGAGGGAGGTCATGCCTCACTAACCTGGTGGAGTTTTTTGAAGAAGTGACCAGAATGGTTGACGAGGGAAGGGCCGTGAATGTCGTCTATATGGACTTTAGTAAAGCGTTTGACAAAGTCCCTCATGGTAGGCTGGTGAAAAAGGTTGGATCTCATGGGATAAAGGGGGAGGTGGCTAGATGGGTGGAGAACTGGCTTGGTCACAGAAGACAGAGGGTGGTAGTGGAAGGGTCTTTTTCCGGCTGGATGCCTGTGACTAGTGGTGTTCCGCAGGGCTCTGTATTGGGACCTCTGCTGTTTGTGATTTATATAAGCGATCTGGAAGAAGGTGTAACTGGGGTGATCAGTAAGTTTGCGGACGACACAAAATTGGCAGGACTTGCAGATAGTGAGGAGCATTGTCAGAAGCTACAGAAGGATATAGATAGGCTGGAAATTTGGGCAAAGAAATGGCAGATGGAGTTCAATCCTGATAAATGCGAAGTGATGCATTTTGGTAGAAATAATGTAGGGAGGAGCTATATGATAAATGGCAGAACCATAAAGGGTGTAGATACGCAGAGGGACCTGGGTGTGCAAGTCCACGGATCCTTGAAAGTGACGTCACAGGTGGAGAAGGTGGTGAAGAAGGCATATGGCATGCTTGCCTTTATAGGACGGGGCATTGAGTATAAAAGTTGGGGTCTGATGTTGCAGATGTATAGAACGTTGGTTCGGCCGCATCTGGAATACTGCGTCCAGTTCTGGTCGCCACACTACCAGAAGGACGTGGAGGCTTTGGAGAGAGTACAGAGGAGGTTTACCAGGATGTTACCTGGTATGGAAGGGCTTAGTTATGAGGAGAGATTGGGTAAACTGGGGTTGTTCTCCCTGGAAAGACGGAGGATGAGGGGAGACTTAATAGAGGTGTATAAAATTATGAAAGGCATAGATAGGGTGAACGGTGGGAAGCTTTTCCCCAGGTCGGTGGTGACGTTCACGAGGGGTCATAGGTTCAAGGTGAAGGGGGGCAGGTTTAACACAGATATCAGGCGGACATATTTGACACAGAGGGTGGTGGGGGCCTGGAATGCGCTGCCAGGCAAGGTGGTGGAGGCGGACACACTGGGAACATTTAAGACTTATCTAGACAGCCATATGAACGGAGTGGGAATGGAGGGATACAAAAGAATGGTCTAGTTTGGACCAGGGAGCGGCGCGGGCTTGGAAGGCCGAAGGGCCTGTTCCTGTGCTGTATTGTTCTTTGTTCTTAACCCTGGGGAACCACACTAGAGGCAGCCTTCCCCCCCTTGCCAACACTGGCCCACACAGCTAAAGCTGTAGGGCAATCTGCTTCTGATGGGCCTCCCCGCTGTGGATAAAATAGCAATGGGGGCAAGATGAGAGCATTAATTGGCCACTTAAGGGCCTTAATAGGCCCAAAGGCTCCAATGTGAATGAGGGGAGATCTCATAGAAACTTACAAAATTCTAACAGGACTAGACAGGGTAGATGCAGGGAGGATATTCCCGATGGTGGGGGAGTCCAAAACCAGGGGTCACAGTCTGAGGATTCAAGGTGGACCATTTAGGATATCATTACCACAGGAAGTAGAAGATGCCAAAACATTGAACGTATTCAAGAGGCAGCTAGATAAAGCACTTGGGGTGAATGGGATCAAATGTTATGGGGAAAAAGCAGGATTAGGCCATTGAATTGGATGATCAGCCATGATCATAATTAATGGCGGAGCAGGCTCGAAGGGCCAAATGGCCTCCCCCTGCTCCTATCTTCTATGTTTTTGTATTTCTATGCAGCGTCTCCCATAAAAGTTGAGACAGGTCAGTGAAGGGCAGGCCTTGTGCTACATTTTACAAGCTTCCCCGCTGCCTTCAAAGCTGCCAGCCCTGGGGTATAAAATCCAGCCCAGTGGAGAGATTTGAACACAAGGGGCCCGATTTTATCAACAATTTGCGCCCGTTTTCGGGCGTGAAATCACGGTAAAGTCGGGTGTGAGGCCTTTATTGCGATCTGCACCCGCCTCCGCGCAGATCGCTACTTTACCGAGACCCGTGAATGGCGGGGATCCGTTCCGCGCCCAAATCAGGCGCAACGACGATTTAAATCCATTAGCATGCATTTAAATTTAATTAATGAACTGCCCACCCAACTCTATCAGCATTTCCCCCTTTACCACCGCGTTTGCCGATCCGGAACCGCGCTTTTAGCGACCTGATAAATAAAAGTCTGAAGCGGGTGCTCCAGCCTCTGAAGAGCGCGTTCAGTGTTTCCAACGGCTCTCTGACTCAGATCAGTGGTGGGGGGGAGGAGGGAGGCGGGTCAGATCATTCTCTGGTTGGAGGGGGGAGGAGGGGAGTGAGGTCAAATCGTTGCCTGGTTTGGGGGGGGGGGGGGGGGGGGGGAGGAGGAGGATCAGATGTATCTCTGGCGGGGGTGAGGGGGGAGGGCCGATCGTTGTCTGGTGGTGGGGGGGGGGGAGGCGGATCAGATGTTCCTCTGGAGGGGAGGGGGAGTGAGGCCAGACCATTCTCTGGCAAGTTCATTGTCGGGGGGGGGGGGTGTGAGGCCAGATCGTCGTCTTGGGGGGGGTGGGGGGAGTGAGGCCAGATCGTTGTCTTGGGGGGGGCGGGGGGAGGGGGAGAGGGAGTGAGGCCAGATCGTTGTCTTGGGGGGCGGGGGGAGGGGGGGAGGGAGTGAGGCTGGATCGTTGTCTTGGGGGGGGGGGGGGGGGGAGGAAGGAGGGAGTGAAGCCGGATCGTTGTCTTGGGGGGGAGAGGAGGGAGGCTGGTGAGATGTATCTTGGGGAGGGGGGGGCAGATGGATCTCTGGTGGGGGGAGGGCAGATGGATCTCTGATGCGGGGGGTCCGCTATCACTCTGCGGGCGATCGGTGTGGGGGGAGGGGGGCAGTGGTGGTGATCGGTCTGGGTAATGGGGAGGTGTGAATAAGGGACACACACACACATCACTGTCCCCCTTATCCACCACCCCCTGCTACCCAGACCGATCGCCATCTCTGCCCCCCCTCCCCCCCCACCGATCGCCCGCAGTATGGCAGCGGACCCCCTGCGCCCCCTCCCCCCCCACCCCTACCAGAGATCCATCTGCCCCCCCCCCCCCTACCAGAGATCCATCTGCGCCCTCCTCCCTGCCCCAAGATACACCCTCACTCCTGGTTTTCGCTCTCGGGCCGCTTTCTCTGCTTTCTGCGGCTCGAGAGCGATGCGACACGGGTGCGCTTTTTCCAATTCTTTTCTAACTGCGCATGCGCAGTTCAGAGCTCTGATCGTTCCAGCTGCGCTAAGCCCTGCCCACAGCGCGAATCAGACTGGAGATGGCTGAGAGCGTTTGGGGGCGCCTGAAAGCAGATTTCTAAGTCGGATCTGCATTACGCCCAGATTCGGCACTTAGAATGAAAATGGTAAAATCGGGCCCAAGGATGAGAATTTTAAAAACATGATGCTCCTGCACCAGGAACCAATCCATGTCAGTGAGCATAAGGAGTGGTAGGTGAATGGCATTTGGTGCAGGTCAGGTTGCAGGCAACAGAGTTTTGGATGAGTTCAAGTTTACACAGGGTGCAAGGTGGGATGTCAGCCAGGAGAGAATTACGTTGGTTGAGTCTGGAGGTAACAAAAGCACGAATGAGAGTTTGAGCAGCTGAGGAGCTGAGGCAGGAGTGCAGACAGGCAACATTACAGCAGTGAAATGAAGCGGTTTTGGTGATGGAGAGAATAATGAGGTTGGAAAATCAATTCAGGTGGCCACTTAATTTTGAAAAGAAATGCAATGGATGTACCTTTGGCAGCTTTCTCAACTGGCTTGAAGCTGGCACTTTCCGCTATTTCTTCATGTTCCTTTATAATTTTATCTATTGACTCCACTGAAGGTGCTTTGGCTAAAACAGGTTCCTCATTTACAAAGGTGAACTCTGGCACCATAGTCTTCAGAAAGGACCACATTCTTTCAGGCTGCTCAGATCTGGAAGACATTTGCCAAAAATAAACTGTATACTTTGGGAACATATCAAGGAGCATTTTTTCCATATTGGCATGTTTTAAAATATAAAGGAATAAAAATCTTGCCTACATTTTTAAAGCAGCTGCACAGACTGAAGTGCTCATTCTGCAGGAAGTGAGACATTCACCAATTAAAGGTTGAAATAAGTAGCTTTTTGGGTGCTGGTGCAGTCGAGGGATTTGGGGAATGGGTGGGAAAATGGAGTTTAAACTGATGATCAGCCATGAGGAGAGGGCGTTGGCCTACACTAACTTGGCACTCAGGTCTCAAAGTAAAGGAAAAAGATTTTGTGGGCAATTCTCCCAGCCCGCTGCACTGCTTTTGTTGCGCAGTGGGCCGGGAGACTCAAGCGGAGGCTGTTTAGCATGATTCCCGCTGGGCACCATAGTCTCTGTGAGTCTCCGGCTGCTGGGTTTCCGGCGCCATCATAATGTATTCAAACCAGTATGAGAATGTAATTTGCATCTAATTAGCGGCCCCGGACTGAAGTCTCCAGGTCTGCTACACTCTCCCCCCATCGCCAGGAGTGTTTTACTCCAGCGGTGTTCACAGCAGCTCCCCATGGTCCGATCCCACTCAAGTGAAGGGGGGACCATCGAGGGGATAAGAGGGGTGCCCCCTGGGCATTGCCAGCCTGGCATTGCCAGCCTGGGCCCCCCTGACACTGCCCAAGGGGAATCGTGGCACTGCCCACCGGGCATTGGGGCCTCTGGTGGGAGATCGGTGGGGTGGGGGATCTGGCTGCCACTCTGCACTTGGGTTTGGTGAAAGAGGGAGGGAGGCCAGTGATCGGGGTTGGCCATTGGTGTGGGGGGGGCGGGGGGGGGGGGGGTTGGCCTACCTGGGGGTTCGGGAGATCAGGACTGCCGAGGGGGGGAGGGCGATCGTTGTGGCCTGGGAGGGGAGGGGGGGGGGGGGGGGGGGGGGCGCGCGGTGGGCTGGGGGCCGAGGCTGGCCTGGCCACATCCTGGGGGCCAGCGATCGGGCTGTTGCGGGTGGGGGGTTGCACAGCCAGTGATGTGGGGTTGTAGGGCTTGCCAGCAATTGAGCTGGCCAGTGATTGGGAGACTGGCAGTGCGGGGCTACTGTGCATGCGCCGATCTTCACTCTGACAGATCAGCGCATGTGCAGTGGCCCGCTCAGCGCTATGCTGCCAGTCTCTCCAGCGGGAATAAGGCCTGCCTACTGAGTTTTCATGTGAATCACGCTGGTGCACTCTGCATTGCACTGAAAAAACCAGCGGGATTTACTCCAGCTTTCGCGCGAATTCGACACTTAATGTAAGACGCATGGCATTCAATCTCTGCACAAAGTTTCACAAGCAGCAATATGATAATGACTTGTATTTGTCGTGTTGGTTGAAGAATAAACATTGGCCAGGACACCAGGAATACCCTGTTCATCTTCAAAATAGTGCACTGGAATCTTTTATGTCCACCTGCAAAGGCATCAAAGCTTTAAGGTCTTACCTGACAGATGGTTACTGGGCAACTTTGTGCTCAGGTTGCTTGGAATGGAGCTTAAACTTGTCTGATTGAGAGGTGGGATTGGTATCAACTGAGCAATAATTGTCACTTAAATAGCTCTATTTCCTTAGTCCTCATGAGAATTTGAGTCATATAGCTGATGAAAAATTGGATTTGAGCCTCCTTCTTAAAATGCTACAATCTATGTGATTTAGGTTCATTCACAGTGCTATTAGGAAGGGGGTCAGGATTTTGATCCAGAAAGAGTGAAGGAATGGCAATAAAGTTACAAGTCAGGTATGTTTGTAGCTTCGAGGGGAATTTGCAGATAGTGGTGGTGTTCCATGCATCTGCTGCCTTTGTCCTTCTAGGTGGTAGAGGTCAGGGGTTTGGAAGGTGTTGTTGAAGGAGCCTCAGTGAGTTGCTGCAGTGCATCTTGTAGATGGTTCACACTGCTGGCACTGTGAGTTGGTGGTGGAGGGAGTGAATGTTCAGATTGGTGGATAGAGTGCCAATCAAGTGAGCTGCTGTGACCTGGATGGTGACAAATTGAATGTTGTTGTCCCTGCACTCACCCAGGCAAGTGGAGCGTATTCCATCACACTCGTGATAGGCTGTGTTCATAAAAATAATTGCAACACATTGGTCACAATTATGGCTCAAGAATGTTATTGAGCCATTTTGGATATTAAAGGTGGGGATTAATGACACATTTAGAAGGTATGGATGTGAGTAATTAACTTCTCTAGCATTACATTAAGGCCCAGGAACAGGTCATTTGACCAAACACATCTATTCCAGTGTTTATGCTCCAAAGAGCTTTCTCCCATCTTACTTCATCTCATTGTATCAATATGTCATTTTACCTTATTTGCCTCAATCACTCCACAAGTTCCACATTCTTACGTTACTTGTGGTTAGAATGGATTTAGAAAAGTATCTGTCAGCCCATGTATGTTTAGGATAAATCATGTAGATCCAGTGATTCCCATGCACCCGTGACTGTCCAAGTAACAGTACAACAGCAGTTGTACCACCTAAAAAAATATCCATTCGACCTACAACAACTCTCCTTTAGGGTGGGAGAACTGGATGAATTGTTCAGGGTCTACATCAATGTACATGGAATGGCTGCTGAGATCCTCTGCAATCACCATCCAGGCTTGCTTCATCAGGCAAGATGGTGTCTTCATGCCATCCTTTGGGAAGAGGATGTCCCAACTTGAGCTTACAGCCTGGGAGAGAACCTGCAGGGAGGTATCGTTAAACTGTGGGATCGTCCAATGTTTTCCTCTGCCATGGCGGCAGCAGCCTCCTGACTTTGGCCCTCAGGGCTTCCACAGGGATTCTGGTGTCCTTAGGTCTGCCAAAGGGGTGTAGGGATCTTGAAGTCTGTCACAGGAATCTTCTGCATTGTTGCTGAGGCAATCCTTAGCAACAAGACAGCAATGCATAAAGGGCTAATAACACTTTAAAGATGGTGCCAGCCCCCACGTTTGAATTAGGTGACGCCACCATCGGTGTCTTGATGCCTGCCTGGCTAGTCAATTAGACAGGCCCTGCACCTCCAGGCAGTCAATTGGGCGGCCGCCTCAAGACTATGTTTAGTGGATTGCATGTTGCTCGTGCGGAAGTGATTCCTGCTCCCAGTGCTGCCTCTGTGACCCACCCCATCCGGATAACATTTACTCACTTTACTTTGCCTCAGAAATATCCCTTGAAAATAACAACTCGCTTAATTTTTTAAAACATCACAAGGTTCCCCGTGGTAACATTATCAGACAAAATTTTGCACCAAGCCAAAGAAGAAGATATTAGATCATCAGAAATTTTGTTGAAGGGGTAGGTTTAATAAATGGTTTGGAGGAGAGACAGTGGAGAATCTTAAAGAGGGAATTCTAGAGTTTAGGGTCCGGACAACTGACTGCAGGGCTGCCATGGTAGGGCAAAGGAAATGGGAATAAATAGTCTGCTGAAGTTGGAGGAACAGAGTTTTAAGAGGCGTGCCAGCTAATATTGCCATCTACAATTTCTAGGCTATAATGCTATAAATATGTACATTATTACACAGTAGTTTACAAATGTTCCATTTCAAATGTAACATAGAATAGAATCCCTGCAGTGCCATTTGGCCTCAAGTCTGCACCTAATCTCTGAGGGAGTGTCTTACCCAGGCCCTCTCCTCCACCCTATCCCTGTAATCCTGCACATTTCCCATGGCTAATTCCATCTAACCTACACATCTTGGGACAGTAAGGGGCAATTTAGCACGGCCAATCCCTCTAACCTGCATATCTTAGACTGTGGAAGGAAACCGGAGCACCCGGTTTCACACACAGACACGGAGAGAATGTGCAAACTTCACACAATCACTGAAGGTCGGAATCGAACCTGGGTTTCTGGTGCTGTGAGGCAGCAGTGCTAACCACTGTGCCACCGTGCTGCCCTTCTGCTTTGTTTCCAACACACAAGTTAATAAACACAGTAACTAATTGATCTAAGGTGGAAACTTCAAAATTAGTTTGTTCATGGGTACTTACTGGAGTGGGACGATCTCAGGATGCCAGCCTGTCAGAGCGTGTAATACTGTGAACTCCCCTACTTCTTTTCTTCCTGTCGTATTCATGCTGTTAAAACACAATTAGAGCCCATGGTATTACCAGAAGTAGCCATCGGTAAGCTTGAAGTTCAGCAGCAAATGGCAAATAAGAGAGGTGAATCACTGAGGCGTCTGCTGTTTAGTCAACTACGAGTGTAAATACAGTTTCTCTGAATGTAACCAGGATACATTCTTAAACCTTGTAATAATAATGATGAATAAAACAATATCAATTGCAATACTGAATTTCAGTTCAGTTTGTAGCAGCCTCGCCTCTGAGTGAAGATTGTGCATCCATTCCAGAAACATGAGCACTAAATCTAGGCTGACATTCCAGCACGAGGCAACTGTTGCACTGTCAGAACTAAGGTCCTTTGGATGAAATTTTAAAATGAGCTTCCATTTGGCCTTTTGATAGTCAGTAAGAGCAGGGTAGCTCTTCCCGGTTCTCTCAACCAACATCAATAAAACAGATTATCCGGTCACCGAGCTATTTGTGGGATCTTGCTGTGCCAATGGTGGAATGAAGGGAGGGGCGCTATAAAAGACCTGAGCTGAAGGAGTGGAGAGTAGATCCTCCTTCTCAAAATACGAACACAGGGAAATGAAAAGAGTCAGTCAGAGACAGTGACAGCTGTTTGGGTTTTTGAACAGAAAAATGAGTCAGGAAATGTTCACCATGCTGATTGAGAGAATAAGGAGGGTAATTATAAGTTATTTTCATTGAATTATAGAATTATAGTATCCCTACAGTGCAAAAGGAGGCCAATTGGCCCATCAAGCCTGCACTGACCACAATCCCATTCAGGCCTATTCCCGTAACTCCACATATTTATCCTGCTAATCCCCCTGACACTAAGGGGCAATTTATCATGACCAATCAACCTAACCCACACATCTTTGGACTGTGGGAGGAAACTGGAACACCCAGAGGAAACCCATGCAGACAGGGGGAGAATGTGCAAACTCCACACGGACAGTGACCCGAGGCCGGAATTGAACCCAGGTCCCTGGTGCTGTGAGGCAGCAGTGCTAACCACTGTGCCACCATGCCGCCCCTAAAGTTTTTGCTAAAGTCAAGTAAATAACCCACTAATGTGGGAAAATGCAACACATTGGACGGCATGGTGGCACAGTGGTTAGCACTGCTGCCTTACAGTGCCTGGGACCCGGGTTCGATTCCCGGCTTGAGTTTGTGCGGAGTCTGCACATTCTCCCCATGTCTGCGTGGGTTTCCTCCGAGTGCTCCGATTTCCTTCCACAGTCCGAAAAACATGGTGGTTAGGTGCATTGGCCATGCTAAATTCTCCCTCAGTGTGGCCACCAGGGGATTTTCACAGTAACTTCACTGCAGTGTTAATGTAAGCCTACTTGTGACACTAGTAAATAAACTAAACTACAATATGTTATGTACTATTGTGAGGACTGCCAATTAATCACCATTAACTTTTGTGTTTGGAATAATTGTTTAAATGCATGTTAATCATGGAAGTTGCAAGTGAGTAAGTAGGAATACTTTGTTCACTGGACAATCACTTAAGTCCACTTGAGATGGCTGTTGGGGCTTAGTTTAATGTCTCAGTCAAAAGACATCGCTTCTGACAGTTCAGCACTCCCTGGGGTACAAAGTATCAGTCTGTATTCTGTGCTCAAGAGTTTGGAGTGGGACTTGAACTCACGTCTTCTGACTCAGATGCAAGAAAACTATTACTGATCCATGGCTGACAGCTATTTACATCTTCATATAGTAAACATATTCCTGCCTGCCTCAAGCCCATCATGAATTACACTGTGTCCAAAGAGAGGTTAAAATGTAAATGAGACAATTATTTTGTAAAGTTGTTGAATTGGGATGTAACTAATTGGAAGCAACAGGAGTTCAAATCTGTATTCACACCATGGCTCAGTTCAGTGAGACCAAGGTGCTGGTGCCCTTTAGTGGTATTTGCCTTCTCTGCTTTCATTATTCAAATGGAATCTTCTTCCCAGTCATTTCTTAACAGCTTACAGTCAGTAATCCTGCATGAATTGTGACATGCACACAGGTTATCCTATTGTACAGTTAGTCTGGGTACTATCTCCGATACCTGGTCGATTTACAGGAGTAACTAGCACTGCTGTACCTGAGAAAATATATAAGGCAGGACCCTAACCTTGAAACAGTAAGTTCTGATGGCATGTTCAATATAATATTCTGCTTTAGGTTGCTTGATCTAATGAGTCTATCCTGAGCCAAACAGGATCTTATCATTGTTAAGAAACAGCGGAAGAAATTGGCTCTGTGACAACCAAG
This sequence comes from Mustelus asterias, assembly GCF_964213995.1. Lineage (NCBI taxonomy): Eukaryota > Metazoa > Chordata > Chondrichthyes > Carcharhiniformes > Triakidae > Mustelus > Mustelus asterias. The sequence goes on along the minus strand of NC_135815.1, from coordinate 85,031,914 downwards.
AGGGACAGATCATGGGGTTTAATAATGCTACAGGGGTTGTAGGGGGAGGAGGTTTGGCTTTGCAGGCAGTAACTGACTATGAACCTTTTTAATGAATTTTCAGGAGGGGGCATCTACCCATCAAGATCTCAACACTCTATGGTTAACGAAGTTTCTCCTGCGTTCTTTACTGGATCTATTAGTGACTTCACGCTAATGTACTTCTCCAGAAGTGAAACATATTCTGTATATTTACTTTGTCAAACTCTTTCAGAATTCTAAAGACCTCTGTTGGGTGGTCTTTTTTCTCTTTTGCAGTTTAGAGAAAAGTTTTCTCTTTTCTAAAATTAAGAGCCGCAGCCTATTCAGTCTTTGTACCCTCTCAACTCTGGTGACATGCTTGTAACTCTTGTAACGTAGGTTGCTATATCCTTTTTGTAATGTGGAGAACTTTCTCTAAGCAGACCTTAACAAAGGCAAATTCAATGTGAGTGGCAGGTGAGTATTTTTGTTAACTGTGACTGCATGGCTCCTCAGTCCTGAAGTGATTTTTGCTGGGAGTGGGGCCACTGGATTGGCAATGGCTGCAAAGGCCAGTAGAGTTTCTGACTCTACTGTCCTTCTTGCAGGAAAATCCAATCTCTTATTTCAGGGCAACATTCAGATATCATACAAATGGCTTGGCAGTACTTGGATGGGTGCTTCTGGTCGTAATTTTGTTCCAAACTGATATTGATAATTGCATTGTTTGGAACAAAGCTGTAATATAACGTGGCAATGTTACTGGGGGAGGTGGTGGCACAATGTTATTGTCAGGATACTCAGGATAATGCTGTGGGGACCCGGGTTTGAATCCGACCTGACTATATTGTTCTTCCTTCAGTATTACTGGGTCAAAATCTTGGACCTCCCTTCTTATCAGTACTGTGAGTGTACCTACATCACATGGAATGCAGCGATTCAAGTACAGTAAGAAGTCTCACAACACCAGGCTAAAGTCCAACAGGTTTATTTGGTAGCAAACGCCACTAGCTTTCGGAACGCTGCTCCTTCGTCAGGTAAGTGGGAGATCTGTTCACAAACAGCAAACAGGGCATATAAAGACACAAACTCAATTTACAGAATAATGATTGGAATGCGAGTCTTTACAGCTAATCAAGTCTTAAAGATACAGACAATGTGAGTGGAGAGAGTATTAAGCACAAGTTAAAGAGATGTGTATTGTCACCAGACAGGACAGTTAGTGAGATTTTGCAAGTCCAGGCAAGTCGTGGGGGTTACAGATAGTGTGACATGAACCCAAGATCCTGGTTGAGGCCATCCTCATGTGTGCGGAACTTGGCTATCAGTCTCTGCTCAGCGACTCTGCGCTGTCGTGTGTTGTGAAGGCCACCTTGGAGAACGCTTACCCAAAGATCAGAGGCCTCTGATCTTCGGATAAGCGTTCTCCAAGGCGGCCTTCACGACACACGACAGCACAGAGTTGCTGAGCAGAGACTGATAGCCACGTTCTGCGCACATGAGGACGGCCTCAACCGGGATCTTGGGTTCATGTCACACTATCTGTAACCCCCACGACTTGCCTGGACTTGCAAAGTCTCACTAACTGTCCTGTCTGGAGACAATACACATCTCTTTAACCTGTGCTTAATACGCTCTCCACTCGCATTGTCTGTACCTTGAAGACTTGATTAGCTGTAAAGACTCGCATTCCAATCATTATTCTGTAAATTGAGTTTGTGTCTTTATATGCCCTGTTTGCTGTTTGTGAACAGATCTCCCACTCACCTGACGAAGGAGCAGCGCTCCGAAAGCTAGTGGCGTTTGCTACCAAATAAACCTGTTGGACTTTAACCTGGTGTTGTGAGACTTCTTACTGTGTTTACCCCAGTCCAACGCTGGCATCTCCACATCGCGATTCAGGTAGGCAGCCCACCAGCACCTTCTCAAGGGCAATTAGGGATGGGCAATGAATGCTGGCCGAGCCAGTGACACCCACATTCCATGAATAAACACAGAAAAAAACATCCTGTCTTAGTTGGCCTAGAAATTCAATTCTGGGCACTACATTTAAGTATAACCTATCCAGGTCTTGGAGAGGGGGCAGAAGAGGCTTACTAAAATGTTAACAGGGAATAGGGGCTTCAGTTGTGTTGTGAGTCCAAGAGAGGCTGGGATCATTCTCCTGACAATAGAGAACATTTTTAAATATATGGCAATTTATTCAAGCAATACATCTGCAGCTCGAAGGCTGAATTGCAGTGTAACTTGCATTGAAAAATTCAGACATGGACGAAGAAGTCAAGTTAAAATCGTGTAAATATGTAACAAACACAGTACGGGTGGCATGGTAGCACAGTGGTTAGCACTGCTGCTTCACAGCGCCAGGGACCCGAGTTCGATTCCCGGCTTGGGTCTCTGTGTGGAGTTTGTACGTTCTCCCCATGTCTGCGTGGGTTTCCTCCGGGTGCTCCAGTTTCCTCCCACATTCTGAAAGACGTGCTGGTTAGGTGCATTGACCCAAACAGGTGCCAGACTGTGGTGACTAGGGGAATTTCACAGTAACTTAATTTACTTCATCTGTTTGTAATATATATAAATGATTTGGAGGAAAATGTAACCGGACTGATTAGTAAGTTTGCGGACGACACAAAGGTTGGTGGATTTGCAGATAGCAATGAGGACCATCAGAGGATACAGCAGGATATAGATCAGTTGGAGACTTGGGCGGAGAGGTGGCAGGTGGAGTTTAATCCGGACAAATGTGAGGTAATGCATTTTGGAAGGTCTAATCCAAATAGGAAATATACAGTAAATGGCAGAACCCTTAAGAATATTGATAGGCAAAGGGATCTGGGTGTACAGGTACACAGGTCACTGAAAGTGGCAATGCAGGTGAAGAAGGTAGTCAAGAAAGCATACGGCATGCTTGCCTTCATCGACCGGGGCATTGAGTTTAAAAATTGTCAAGTCATGTTGCAGCTTTATAGAACCTTGGTTAGGCCGCATTTGGAATATCGTGTTCAATTCTGGCCACCACACTACCAGAGGATGTGGAGGCTTTGGAGAGGGTACAGAAAAGATTTACCAGGATATTGCCTGTTTTGGAGGGCATAAGCTATGAGGAGGGGTTGGAATAACTTGGTTTGTTCTCACTGGAATGACGGAGGTTGGGGGGCGACCTGATAGAAGTCTACAAGATTATGAGAGGCATGGACAGAGTGGAGAGTCAGAAGCTTTTTCCCAGGGTGGAAGAGTCAATTACTAGGGGCACAGGTTTAAGGTGCGAAGGGCAAGGTTTAAAGGAGATGTATGAGGCAGATTTTTTACACAGAGGGTGGTGGGTGCCTGGAACTCGCTGCCGGGGGAGGTAGTGGAAGCGGATACAATATGACTTTTAAGGGGCGTCTTGACAAATACATGAATAGGAGGGGAATAGAGGGATATGGTCCCCGGAAGGGTCGGGGGTTTTAGTTCAGTCGATCAGCAAGGTCGGTGCTGGCTTGGAGGGCTGAAGGGCCTGTTCCTGTGCTATAATTTACTTTGTTCGTTGCAGTGTTAATGTAAGCCTTACTTGTGACTAATAAATAAACTTTAAAAAAAAACATGCTGTACCAAAAATAGACAGACAAATTCAACAGGTAACAGGGAAGTGGTGGATGGTACATTAAAAGGATCATGTTGACTGAAAATTAGATTAAAATATGAATCAACACACATTTCTACCTTAGACACACTGAAGTACATATTACTTTCATCATTAAGAGGAGATTTAACGTTTCAGATGAGGAGAGTTTATGATGGAATAAACGTTTCTACTGGCAGGAGTCACAGATGTAACGTTATTGCAAAAACAACCAGAGATGCAGAAGGTTTTTTTTTACGCAGTATGCTGGTACAGACTGGAATACACTGCCTGAAAAGTTAGTGGATGCAGACTGAATAGAAATTTCCAAAAGGAAATTGGATAAATACTTGACAAAGGAAAATATTTGCAAGGCTATAGGGAAGGAGGATGAAAATGAGCCTAATTGGATAGCTCTCTCTCTCTCTCTCTCTCGAGCCAATGCAGGCAGGATGGGCTGAGTGGCTTCCTTATTACTCAATGATTCTTGATTCAAACTGGGTTCCATAGATCAGAAAATCCAGTCTCTAATGATCACAGAATTAAAGTTTATTGATTAGTGTCACAAGTAGGCTTACATTAACACTGCAATGAAGTTACTGTGAAAAACCCCTAGTCGCCACACTCTAGCGCCTGTTCGGGTACATTGAGGGAGAATTTAGTGTGGCCAATGCACCTAACTTGCACGTCTTTTGGACTGTGGGAGGAAACCGGGGCACCCGGAGGAAACCCACACAGCCACAGGGAGACGTATCCAACGATCCAAGCCAGGAATGAACTGGGTCCCGGGTGCTAATCACCGTGCACCCATAATACACTGCGGATTTCACTTCAACACAAAATTGGAGGTGGGCGGAGGGGGGCGGGGGGGGGGGGGGGGGGGGGGGAGCGGGTTGACTTTTTTGCAAAAGTTAGTGCACAGAAGTTTTAAGGATTAAAAAGCTGAACTTGTTGTGATGATACTGTGCTTTTAAGAGATGTACTTTAATCATGTTCCTTTGCAGGATGTTTCTAGCAGGCCCTAGAAGTTGTCGGCACCGTTGTCTGCAGCCAAAATTGTCCTCTAATTGTTACTGAAGCAATATAATGGACATCATGTTTATTTTTAATCTGGACTAATGCAGTGTCCTGAGGATTTATGATTCTTTGGGGATTGCTGAGTGGAGTTTGATTTGGAGATGATTGACAGGTCAGGTCATGCCTGGGGACAGTTTTTTTTCCACAGAAAAGTCCAAGTTTTTAGTTTTGGTTTAGTTGCTGTCAGAAGCTGGTGGAGGAGGGCAGTGTTTCTCTGTCTGTCTGTCTCTCTCTCTCTCCAGAGGCTTTTTGGAAAGTTCCAGGAATGGGAAGTCCCGGAGATTTGTTCCAACATTCAAAGGACCAATTCACAGCAGGTGTTAAAAAGCTGAAAACCCAGCATCATGTGAGCATACTTGCTTTTTGTACTAAGTCTGGAAAGGGGTGTAGTCAATGGGATGGAGTTTGACTTGGAACAACATTGATATCTAGCTGTTAAGGTTTATACTGTATCATGTTTGAATTTTGTAATTGGTAAAAGTTATGCTAATTCTTTTTATTATATTTTAACTGTGTTCTTAAATAAACTTTGTTTGATAAAAGCTTTTTAGTGGGTCACTGGAATCATACCTGGAGTGAAACATTTTATGCTCACCAGTGCTAAATTCAAATGTAAAAAATTAGGGTTTAGATGAACTTTATAAAACAGCTTGGAGTGTCTGGCCTGGATCTTAAACATTGTTATTAGTTGACAATGTCTTTAGAGAAATGCTTTTAACATACTCAATGCTTGCAAGCTTTATGAGAGCTTTTGACAGCAACATTGGCCAGAGTTCCCCGTGACAGGCTGTAGATGGAAGCAGCAGTTTATCATTTTTGTCGAAGGGCATAGTGTCATCCACTGTGATCTTGCGCCAGCATCCCTGGGAGGAGAGAGGAAGACTTACAGTCAGCTGGAAAACTAGTAAACAGACGAGTTAAACAAACCCATGCAATTTGACGCAACATATTGCAGCACAGTCCTACCGTGCACTGATCGACACCAGTAATTACTTTAATTAATAGGACCAGGCACCTAGACTACAAATCTAATTGAGATATTCAACCTGACAGACACTACAAATTATTAATAACTACTCTGCATAAAGAGGATTCATCGTTTGACCACATTCCTTTTGTTTTTAATTCCTGCCATTTATTCCATTACATGCAAAGACAGGGGTCAGTCTTCAACTGCTGCTGCTGTGAACCAGCCATCGTGATGCAAGAGAACAGTCTGCGATTAACTCTCCCTCCCATTGTCTTTTAATAAAAACACTCTCCAGAAGCGGATGTCACTGGCAAGGCCATTATTTAATGTCCATTATGTTGCCCTGAACAGGTGGTGATGAGGCTTCTTCTCGAACCATTGGCACAACTGCGTGCTTTGCTAGGCTACACCAGAGGGCAGGTTAGAAGTAATCAATTGAGTCTGCAACTGGAGTAACACAAAGCCCAAACTGGGTAAGATTGGCAGACATCCTTCCCTAAAAGACATGAATAAACCAGTCGAATTTTTATGACAATCTGATGCCTTCATGGCCAATTTTACTGAAGTCAACTTTTTGATTTCTCGATTTCCTGATTTTTTTACAAAACTGAAGTGAAAGGCTCTTATTCATTACTCCTGTATGAATAGTCTTGTGGAATAAGGAAACCTTCAATCAGGTCTGAAGATTTTGCTCAGAAAGTATGTACATCCCTCATCGTTCTCTGGACTCTTAAACTAACCATTTTTTGACCTGCATTTAAGAGGCTGTGTTTCACGGGCCCCGCCAAGTGTGTTTTGGGTTGGGAGGGGGGGGGGGGGGGGGGGGCGGGGACACGTAAAATAAGGTGGGTGCCCACCACATTCCCGTCTATTCCCAAATTTATCCCCATAAATTGGCAGCCCGCTCACCGTACTTAAATATATAATCAAGAGTTAAATAGGCTTGTTATTAAGCCAATTGACTCTGAAAATACGCTGTCCATACCATAAAACATCTTACATGGGCAGCAGGTTTAAAACGTTTTTCAAAGGGTGGGAAGAAAGGGGGGGGTTGCACTTCAGGACTGCCCATTGCTGATTACAGGATGGCTTCCCTCAGGTCGAACATCCTCTTCCTTCCTTCCCACCGTAATCTTAAGCGCATCCCTTAACCTACCAGAACCTCTCTGCCCAATAACCTGGACCTACCTGCTCTGGGGTTCCATGGGCTTTCTTCCTTCTTCTCCTGCAGCCTAGGTAGCAGCCACTGACACTGGCGCTGGCGGGACTGATAGAGCTGCTGGCCAACCTGAATTATTGGCAGTTCCAGAGGATGGCACTTCATCTCCATTGAGGGGATGAAGTCCCACACTGGCCCTTGTTTAGCTGGCCCATAGTGCAGTATGACTCCAGGGTGGGTTGGCTTCGAGCATGCCTGTTCCAAGCCAACTCTGATTCCGGGGGTAGGAGTGGGTGCAAGTTTTCTGTCACACCGCCCCCCCACCCCCCCCCCCCCCCCGCGCCCCCCCACCACTCTCCCTCCCGCCCAACAACTCCCCCACCTTCCTGCATTATTCAGCCCATGGTCAGCAAGTTATTCTGGAGCTGGAGGGAGGACTGCTGTCAATCTCTCTCTTCAGACTATACCTTAAGAAAGTTATTTCCATCCACGGGGATGGTGCCAGAGGACTGGAGAATGGCGAATGTTGTTCCTCTGTTTAAGAAAGAGAATGGAAATGACCCTGGTAATTATAGACCGGTTAGTCTTACTTCGGTGGTTGGTAAATTGATGGAAAAGGTCCTTAGAGATGGGATTTACGACCATTTAGAAAGATGCGGATTAATCCGGGATAGTCAGCACGGATTCGTGAAGGGCAAGTCGTGCCTCACAAATTTGATAGAATTTTTTGAGGAAGTAACTAAGTGTGTTGATGAAGGTAGAGCAGTTGATGTCATATACATGGATTTTAGTAAGGCGTTTGATAAGGTCCCCCATGGTCGGCTTATGATGGAACTGAGGAGGTGTGGGATAGAGGGAAAGTTGGCCGATTGGATAGGTAACTGGCTGTCTGATCGAAGACAGAGGGTGGTGGTGGATGGAAAATTTTCGGATTGGAGGCAGGTTGCTAGCGGAGTGCCGCAGGGATCAGTGCTTGGTCCTCTGCTCTTTGTGATTTTTATTAATGACTTAGAGGGGGGGGCTGAAGGGTGGATCAGTAAATTTGCTGATGACACCAAGATTGGTGGAGTAGTGGATGAGGTGGAGGGCTGTTGTAGGCTGCAAAGAGACATAGATAGGATGCAAAGCTGGGCTGAAAAATGGCAAATGGAGTTTAACCCTGATAAATGTGAGGTGATTCATTTTGGTAGGACTAATTTAAATGTGGATTACAGGGTCAAAGGTAGGGTTCTGAAGACTGTGGAGGAACAGAGAGATCTTGGGGTTCATATCCACAGATCTCTAAAGGTTGCCACTCAAGTGGATAGAGCTGTGAAGAAGGCCTATAGTGTGTTAGCTTTTATTAACAGGGAGTTGGAGTTTAAGAGCCGTGGGGTTATGCTGCAACTGTACAGGACCTTGGTGAGACCACATTTGGAATATTGTGTGCAGTTCTGGTCACCTCACTATAAGAAGGATGTGGAAGCGCTGGAAAGAGTGCAGAGGAGATTTACCAGGATGCTGCCTGGTTTGGAGGGTAGGTCTTATGAGGAAAGGTTGAGGGAGCTAGGGCTGTTCTCTCTGGAGCGGAGGAGGCTGAGGGGAGACTTAATAGAGGTTTATAAAATGATGAAGGGGATAGATAGAGTGAACGTTCAAAGACTATTTCCTCGGGTGGATGGAGCTATTACAAGGGGGCATAACTATAGGGTTTGTGGTGGGAGATACAGGAAGGATATCAGAGGTAGGTTCTTTACGCAGAGAGTGGTTGGGGTGTGGAATGGACTGCCTGCAGTGATAGTGGAGTCAGACACTTTAGGAACATTGAAGCGGTTATTGGATAGGCACATGGAGCACACCAGGATGATAGGGAGTGGGATAGCTTGATCTTGGTTTCAGATAAAGCTCGGCACAACATCGTGGGCCGAAGGGCCTGTTCTGTGCTGTACTGTTCTATGTTCTAGAAGTATCAGTCATTTGACCTATTGCTACAATCAAATGCAAACTTTAAAGTTGTACATAGACAACACAAATATCACAGGCAGGATCAGGCCATTCAATCCATTGAGCCTGTTCCACCATTCAGTGAAATCACACTCAGCCCCATTTACGCACATGTGCTCCACATAATAAAATGACATAATATTATAATATTCTTAATATCACAATACTCTTACAAATCAAAAATCTATTGCATGGCGGCACAATGGTTAGCACTGCTGCCTCACAGCGCCAGGGACCTCGATTCGATTCCCGGCTCGGGTCACTATCTGTGCGGAGTCTGCACATTTTCCCCATGTCTGCGTGGGTTTTCTCCAGGTGCTCCGGTTTCCTTCTACAGTCCGAAAGACGTACTGGTTAGGTGCATTGGCCATGCTAAATTTTCCCTCAGTGTACCCAGTGTACTCCCTCAGGCGCCGGAATGTGGCAACTTGGGGATTTTCACAGTTACTTCATTGCAGTGTTAGTGTAAGCCTACTAGTGACACTAATAAATAAATTAAACAATCTTGAAAGATACAATTGTTCCAGAATTCACAGCCTTTCAAGGAACAGAATTCCAGATTTCCAGCATTTTTATTGTGAGAAAACGTGGTTCCCGATTTCACTCCTGAATGGTCTGGTTCAAAGTTTAGGTTAATTGCTTCACTCCTGATTTCCCTACCAAAGGAAACATTTTCTCTCTATCTACCCCATCTAACTGGGTTAACATATTGTTATAATCTTGGTAGAGGGCAATAACTCATTTAAAAATATATATCTGAAATCCCAGTTATACACTGAAAGAATGAAGCCACAAGATTCCACAGTTTAGATCAGAAGATTTTTTTTACTGAATAAGAATCAAACGAAGCAAAAAATAAAATACCGTGAGCCAAATCTTCTGGTCTCCGGATTGCTGGAGGCTGGACTTCCAACTGAAGACACGGATTAGGAACCTGTGGAAGTCCTAATGTGCAGGCCTAGGTGGGGATTGTCTGGGGTCCCTGTTCTAGAGTTGGAGATTATGGTCAGTTCCACAGTGTTTACCTGAAGAGTGACCCAGGAAATGTTAGGCAGATTAAAACCCACTTACCTGGGTAACTACGCAACAGACCACTCAATCATCCATGTCTGGCACCCTATCTACCCATGATGTGGAGATGCCGGCGTTGGACTGGGGTAAACACAGTAAGAAGTTTAACAACACCAGGTTAAAGTCCAACAGGTTTATTTGGTAGCAAAAGCCACACAAGCTTTCGGAGCTCTAAGCCCCTTCTTCAGGTGAGTGAGTGAGCCACTCACCTGAAGAAGGGGCTTAGAGCTCCGAAAGCTTGTGTGGCTTTTGCTACCAAATAAACCTGTTGGACTTTAACCTGGTGTTGTTAAACTTCTTACCCTATCTACCCCACATCGACTGACTCCGCCCAAGCTGATCCGACGACCCTCCAAGCACTCAACTGCCACCTCCGACCCGACTTGACTACCCAGCTATCCGACCTAACCCGACTATACCCCAATTACCCCTAACAACCTGACTATCCTCCAATCAGCCCTGACTCTCTCCAACAGCCCAGCTCCTCCCAACCTGATGTGACAAACCTACAAGGCAACTATCCCCCTAGCTGACCAACCAGTCACCCACCTACCTACCCATTCATCCACTCACCCATTCAGTAATATTTAAAGACTGGAGCTTTAAGTTTACCATACGACAGCTAGGGAAACAAAAATGGGTCATGTCTTGTCATTCATGGTATGTGAGCTTCATTGGCAAGGCCAGCGTTTATTGCCCAGCCCTAACCGCCCTTGTGTAGATGGTGGTGAACTGCTGGAGTCTGTGAAGTGAAGATTAGAGAGGGAGTTCCAAGACTTTGACCAATGATAATGTAGAGCTGTTGAAATAAGTCCAAGTTAGAATGGTGCGTGGCTTGAAGGGGAACTTGCAGGTGGTGGTGTTTCCATGCATTTGCTGCCTGTGTTCTTCTAGGCACTGGAGGTCATGGATTAGAAGGTGCTTTCAAAGGGACCGAGGCAAGTTGCTGCAGTGCATCCTGTAGATGCCACATTGTGCTGCAAAAATAAATGTTTCAGGTGGCGGATCAGTGCTAATCAAGAGGATTGCTTTGTCCTGACTGGTTTTTAGCTCCTTAAATATGTGACCATGGTAAAGTTTACATGATTATTATGTCTCAGCACCTTATCTTTTGATCTGTAAGAATTTTTTAATTTTGGACTGTATATAAAGGGTAAATAAGAGGGCTCATGTAACCTGTGCTGGAGTCTACCTGACTATAAAAGCTGAGTGATAATAGTAAGCATCAAAGGGAAGACTCAAATTCTGTGACTGAAAGGGGGTTGACAGATATCTGAGGACAATCACAGCTGTGGCTAGTGGTGCAGTGGGTAGCTCTGAGCCAGAAGGTCTGAATTTGAGTGCCACCCCTGGACTTGATGGCCAAGAAAGGTGCATTCATAATGTGGCTAACAGGTTGAGCATCAACCTGCATAATCCTACTAATACACCAATGGCTTGTGGTAAAAATGGGAGAGATTCCTGGTCAGATGTGCTTGATGTGGAGAGCCGCTCCTCAAGCTGTAAGCTTCTGGTGACAGGCTAACGGCCAGTTCCAGGTAAAAACTCACTATGGAATCAAATGATTCCAGACCAATGAGTGCAGAAAGGAAAACAACAATAGCTTTGATTATGTCCACAATCCAAACATTTTAAGTTTCCTGAAACCTATAAAGATGTTAGCAGTATCAAGATTGTAAATAGGTTTGGTGAAACTAACCCCTTTGGTTCCAAGATGAAAGCCTCATGTGGTCAGAGATAGGTAACTCACATGCCTACGAGAAGACCAGGCTAAGTTGTTTCCTGTTGTCATGCAGAAGGGGATAAGGGATGCCATATTTGGATCAAGTTGCAGGCTTTCTTATGAACCCAGGAATATCACAGACAGCTGCAGCTTTGTTCGTATGTATTTTACAGCACATTGGGAGGTGGAGCAAAATAGATAAATGTTAGCCAGACCTGCACTTTAAGCAGAGAAAATACTAACTTTATTGGTCACGGCATGGAATTCAGGTAGGAGCTTGTGCTCAGTTTGAAGATCGAGTTCATGAGGGGAAAAGAGGTTGGAAGATTTGCCTATCTTGGAGCTGGTGGAAGAAATCTACAGCAACCTAGAGTAGAAGTTGCAGCTGGTACTTGGAAGTTGGGGCTTTTAAGCACTGGAACCATAGTGGAGAGTTATGAGAAACCAAGAGTATTTTCAGATTTTTGGAATCACTAAGAAGGCATGAAGCCTATGCTTGAAGTGGAGTCCATAATGTGAGGTCTTAAAGGAAAGTTGGAGGGTTGTTGAGCCAAATGTTAGTGGGAGGATTGCCATGAAATCTTGTATCTTGGAGAATAGCTGGAACACTGAGGAGAAATCAAATTGAATTCCAAAGAGCTGTGGCATATTTTGGTTTGAGAAATCAATGAACCCTCAAGATCCTGTAATGTATAAAAGAAAAATTGGGTGGAATTAAAAGGTAGAATGGTGTTTAAAACTTAAGTAATTGCAAAGTATAGTGTCAATTTAGTAGTGCTTGCTTTGTTTAAATTTAAGTTTTTTCTTGTGTAAAATGCAAATTTTTTGTGGTGTAGTTCTTTCAGTTAATAACTGGGATTCTAATTTATCTTAAAAAGTTAACTGTCTCCATGGAGATCATAGCAAATGTTGTTGGAGCTTCACTCCTCCATACAAGGGGAGAATATTCCAACACGTCCTGACTTGTGTCTTGCAGATCACTGAAAAGCTTTGAGGCTTCAGGAGGTGAGTTATCATGACCTACTCTCGGAGCCATAGTGTATATGTAATGAGTTCAGTTAGGTTTCTGGTCAAAGGTGACCTTCAGGACGGTGATGGTGAGGGAGGCGGTGATGATTTTGCTACTGAATGTCAAGGAGAGATGGTTAGACTCTCTCATGTTGCAGATAGTCAATGCCTGATACTTGTGTGGCATGAATGTTACTTTGATTTGATTTGATTTGATTTATTATTGTCACATGTATTGTACAGTGAAAAGTACTGTTTCTTGCGCGCTATACAAAGCATACTGTTCATAGAGAAGGAAACAAGAGAGTGCAGAATGTAGTGTTACAGTCACAGCTAGGGTGTAGGAAAAGATCATACTTGAAATTCATCAGCTGAAGCCTGGGCGTTCCATAGGTCTTGTTGCATGTGGACATAGATTGCTTAATTATCTGAAGAATTGTGTATGGAACCTAACACTGTGTAATTCATGTTGCCTTATTTCTCTGGCTGCATTTTGCTTTCACAATGACTCATCATCACTAATACCTAGATACACTGCTATAAAGAGTACAGTTAAGGAGTTTCACTAATCAAATAGCCTTTTAATAAGGAATCTTATGAAAAAACTTTGTATAATACCTCAACAGCAGCGCAAACCACACTAATAAGTCAAGCAGGAAACAGGATAGTCAAAGTAAGTGGGTTCATGCAGTTTCCTTAATCATGACTCATGCTGCTCTCTTTATTTGATTCTCAGAAAGGCTGATGGATGAGAAATGACACAGCCAAACTCCCAGCTGATTGACAGTGCTTATTCTAAATGCCAAAGGAGCTTTAGGTTATAACAAACACCCAAAGCTGTGGATTGAATCTGGTTCCAAGCAGCAGTTTGACCTGGATTGCAAAATACAGCAACTGCTCAAGTATTTTGTGTCGGGATTCAATCAATCATTTACATAATTTTTGATTAAATTATAATTTAAAATCTGTATTATCAAAGTTTATTTTAGCCTATAATCACTTGCTATGATTTTGTCTGTAATTATGTCTACAACCATGTTACATTTGCCTCCCTCCCTCCCTCCCTCCACCAAACATCCTCTGAACCTTCCCCTGATTTAGCCCTGATCTCACATCTTTCTCTGATTTCTCCTCTATCGTTCCTCATGCCTTCTGCAAGCTCACTTCATCATGATATCTACCTCTTACTCCCTTGACCTTATTCCCACTCAACTGCTGACCACCCAACTTCCCCATGTTAACCTTCTGTCTTCAGGTGTTGCTCCTCTCTGCCATTATCACCCCTTTTCTCAACAAAAACAAACCTTGACCCCACTATCCCTGCAAACTACCAGTCCATCACCAACCTTCCATTCCTCGCCAAAGTCTCCCAAATCTGTACCCATGCTTCTCAGAAATCCATGTTTGAATCCCTCCAATCTGGTTTCAGTCCCAACACAATGCCATAACAGTTCTGTTCTGATCAAAGTGGTAAATGACATCCTATGTGACTGTGACAAAAGTAAGCATTCTCTTTCTGTCCTCCTTAACCTGTTGGCACCCTCTTCACAGTTGACAACACCATCCTCCTCCAATATCTCTCCGATGTTGTCCAGCTAAGTGAGACTCTCCCACCTGGTTCTATTCTGAACTATTTAGATGTACCCAGAGTGTCACTCGTAATGGCTTCTCTTAATGCCCCCACAGTGTTACCTCTTGAGTTCCCTGAGGATCAATCTTTGGCCCTTTTCTATTTCTAATCTGAGTACTGCCTCTTGTCGACATTATCTGAAAGCATAGTGCGAGTTTTCATTTTGTTAAGAACCCCGCTGATGTTAAATGAGAGGCGGTGGCTGCTGCCAGTACTACACCAATCCAAGGCCTCTTATCATTGCTGGATCCCAAGCCACAGGTAAGTGACAGCAAGAAGTGGGATCACGAGTTGGGCTCATGGGGGATGGGGAGGAAGGGGTTCAACACCAGGGCAAGATGGGTCATTTTCAGCGTCCCTGCCCCCAACACCCCACAGTGTGCTTTTGAACAAGGGATCCCTGGGTTTGCTTGTCATGCTCCCCTTCTGTGCTAATACAAGCAGTTGCAGATGAAACCTGCATTAACTGCCCATTTAAGGCTCTCAATTGACAGGGGTGGGAAGGCCTTCCCTGGGCCTTCTCACCATGGACTTAATCAAAAGTCCATCCCTTAGCTCCTTCATTTCACAACTCTCCAAGACATCTGCACTTATTTAATGCTGGCTCTTCAACACCCTAATTTTAATCCTGCCATCATTGCTGGTGGCATTTTCAGTTGCCTTGGCACTAAGCTCTGGAATTCCCTCCCAATACTTCCCCATCTCTCAACCTGGTTTTCCTCCTTTAACATACTCTTCAAATCTGTTTTTTTGATCAAGCTTTTGGTAATATGACCTAGTATCATCTTATGGGCCTCAGTGTCATTGTTTTATAACACACCTGTAAAATGTTTTGGGGTGTTTTACTATATTAAAGTGCTATATAAATTGGTCATTCTTGTTACTCATGTTGTAACTGACTATGGTACCTGCAGTGGCACTGAAAAAAGATTTTACACCTTTTTAAAATCTATTCTGGAGATGCGGGTCAGTATGAGGTGGGACCTTCTCACTGAACCAATGGAAAATTGATTTCCAAAGGCAGTTAAGAAACAACCATGTTTGTGTGGGACTAGACTCTCTCACAGGCCAGACTGGATAAGGACTTCATGTTTCCTAATGAAAGACATTCGTAAACCATTTTGGTTTTCAATGGAAACTTCCTGGCTAGTTTTATTGACAATGATAACGGCTTCTTATTTCCAGGTAGTTAAAACCTGAGCAGAATATCTCGAAATGTTCTGGTGGAAATTTTAACTTATATTTGCTGGACTAGTCCAGCGGTATAATTACTACACTACAATGATGCCCAGAGTGTGTTTTCTCTATCCTCCTTGAGATCCTCAAGATATTATCCTTAAGTTGCACAAAAAGGATCTGCTTCAGAGGTCAATTATTTGACATGCAAGTTCACTGTCCCGATAAGTGGAGTGGATTTTCCATGATCATCATTGCGATGCAGGAAGCTGTGGTGAGGATGCTGTCTTCCCACTTGACATTGAGAATCCTGTGGAGACACCGCTGGTGGAAATTCTCCAGTGCCTGGCAGTTCCTTTGGCCAGTGACCAAAGTCTCATTGTCATAGTGTGGGGACAACAACACTAAAGCCTCTGTCCTCTTTTGGAGATTTCTTGCTGAAGATCTAGTTGTGCAATTTTCAGAAGGCTGTGCTGGCACAGCAGATGCTGACCTGGATCTCCTCTTTGGTGGTGATCTTTTGAGAAAGGTAGCTGCTGAGATATGAAAAGTGTTCAATGACAAACTGACATTGGTGCATTTAAGGAGCTTGCTACAAACCTTGCTGCTGTCTAATCCAACAAGTTGCAACATAGTCAGAAACTGACCACATAAACTCTTCTGCAGAGGCAAAAAAGCAGAAGGAGAGAGAGTTTCTTGCTCAAGAAACCACTATCCTCAGGGCAATTCTTGTCCACTCTGTGTGGTTTGGTTTGCTAAGTCACACAGAAATCATGAAGCCTGGAAGACGTCATCCTTGGTTTGAAGGACTGACTACGACGAAACTACAATTGCCCGCATAGTATACTTGTGCACTTATGTTCTGCTTTGCCTGTTACAACGGCTTGTGACTGTAATCATATTAATTTCACTGGGTTGCATCTACATGCAGTTGCAAGTTGAAGCCATTGGGTGACAATGTTAAGTAAGGTTTGGATAGCTCCAGCACACTGCTGCTTTTGTCTTTTATCCTCTAAAGGAAATTTTCAATTCTAATGTTCCACCCAACCTTATTTTTCCACTTTCCAAATTGCTCTAACATTTCCTATTTAACTGTAACTAATAATAGCAAGAATGCAACTATCCTCAGCCCCTAAACCAACTTTAACTGAACATTGTTCTGACTCTTGACTGGTCTTATGCAATATCATGTTACATCAACTGCTGTGTTTAGAAGAATGAATAACTTGCATTTATAAAGCACCTTTCATGACCGTTGGACATCCCAAAACTCTTTCCAGCCAATTAAATAATCTGGAAGTGCCATTACAGGTATAACGTAGGAACAGCGGTGGCCAAGTTACGCTCATCAAACCTCCACAAAAAGCAATGTGGTAATGATCAAATAATGGTTTTTGTGATGTTGTTGAGATATAAATGTTGCCCAGGACTCTCCCCTGCTCTTCCTCAATAACGATGTGGAGATGCCGGCGTTGGACTGGGGTAAACACAGTAAGGAGTCTAACAACACCAGGTTAAAGTCCAACAGGTTTATTTGGTAGCAAGCAAACAAACTAATGTGGTAGCAAACAGGTTTATTTGGTAGCAAGTGAAAGCTAGTGGTGTTTGCTACCAAATAAACCTGTTGGACTTTAACCTGGTGTTGTTAGACTCCTTACTGTGTATTCCTCAATAATGCCATAGCATTCTTTGTCTTCACTGGAGAGGGCAGATGGGCCACAGTTAATATCTCATCTGAAGTTAGACACCTCCAACAGTGCAGCAATCATTTAGTACTACACTGCAGTGGTAGAGTAGATATTGTGCTCATGTCTTTGGAGTAGAATTTGACCTCACAGCCTACTGAATGGGAGGTGATAGTGCTACCAACGGAGCCACAATTGATACAAATTACGTTTTGATTATATAATCAATGTTATAACATCTACACAAATTTCTAATAAAGAACATGCAATATATGCACCGCTTTCTGCGTCCACCATTAGCAACATTGTATTGAGTGCCCAGACTTGCAAAATTACCTGATAAATGCAACAGTTGAGGTTAACCTAATATTGGTTTGTAACTTAGCACAAAGAACTTTCATTGAAATTTGAGACTGTTTAAAAACAAACAGAAAGTGTTTAACAAAATATGAAGGTTCAGGATGGGCAAAGTAGATAAAAACAGATGTTTCCTAGTGATCGAGGAATCTAGAAGAGGGGATACCTTTATGATTAAATGCAAGAGATTTAACAAGGTGCTTCAAGGAGCTTTGCATAACAAAGTTGACATTGAGCCACATAAGGTGATACTAGGGGAGATGGCCAAAAGCTTGGTCCAGGAGATGGGTTTTAAGGATCATCTTTAAAGAAGGAAAAAGAGGTAGATGAATGGAATGGAAAAAATAATTCTGACGTATAGGGCCTAGGCAACTGAAGGCACAGCCACTAATGCTGCAGTAATTAAAATCAGGGATGGTCAAGATGTCAAAATTAGAAGAGCAGAGATCTCTTGAGAGAATTTTGGGGATGCAGGAGATCACAGAGATCGGAAAGAGGAAAAGTTGTGGATAGATTTGAAAACGAGGATGATTTTTAAAAAAAATCAAAGTGCTGCTTAACCTGGCTAATGTAGGGCAACAAGCACTGGAGTGAATGGAACTTGATGCGAGTAAGGACATGGGTAGCACATATTTGAATGGCCTCAGGCATGCGGAGTGCAGGAATGAATGTGGGAGAGGGCCAGAAGTGAATTAGAAGAGTCAAGTTTTGAAGTAATAGGTATGGCTGGGCTTATCTGCGGCACATGAGCTGAGAGACTGGTGAAGTTACTGAAATGGAAAAATAAAGTCTAAGCGATGGTTTGGATTTGTAGCTGGAAGTTTCTTTCGGCACTAATGTTGCATATAGTCTGGTTCAGCCTCAGATGGCTGCCAGAGAGAGATAGAAGTCGGCAATTCCGGAATTAAGTTTGTGGCGGTGAGCAAAGGCAATGGCTTGGCCTTCTCAATATTTAACTAGAGGAGGTTTCTGTTCACCCAGTCCTGGGTGACAGATAAGCAATGTAATTTTTGTGCAACAGTGGAGGAGTCAGGAGAGGTGGTGGTGAGCATATCAGTAAACATTTAAAAAAATGATTTTATGGTTTCAGAAAATGTCAGTGAGGATGTAGGTGAGAAATAGGAGACACAAACCATTAGTCACTTGTGCATCCCTGATTTTCTTTGCCCCTCCAGTCGTAGATGTGTCAATGCCCAAGGTCCCTTCATTCCCTAAATCTTCCTTGCCTCTTTCTCCTCCTTCAAGGTGCTCATTAAAACATTTTGATGAAACATTTAGTTATCTCCTTATGTGGCTCTGTGTTTATTTTCTGACTGATTACATTCCTATGAAATGTTCTTGCTACATTAAATGTGTTATATAAATGTGAGTTGTTGTTGATGTAGTTATTAAAATAAAATCCAATCTTGGTCTCTGATTGGGTGCAAAGCACTGGAGCCACTTCCACAACGAAAGGTCAAATATAAAGCCAAGCAACCAAGTCTAAAACAGTTACTGAGATGCGATAATGCTCCACTTCTGCAAGGTTGGATGCATCAGAAAACTGTTACAAATACCAATCCACAATTGGCTTCACATATTTCTGCATCAAATTTCGGCATTCAACAAGGTTTTATAAATTTTTCAGGAACTTGCCCATCTCCCCATCAGGCACATACAAAATTAAATCTAAGGAAGTGCAACCTTATACTAGTCTATTTTATTGTAACATTTATCAAATAGTTCAGCCATTCAAACTATCTGTCCATTAAAATTACGTGAACTTCATATTAGAAAACATAAATTTTCTATTTCTTCCCTGACTCTTTGATCCCGCTGATCATTAGATTCTTCCTCAACTGACCACGACAATTGACATTTATATAGCACCTTTAACGGAGGAAAATATTTCAAAGGTACATCACCAAAACATTAGTAGACAAAATTTGACAATGAGCTACATCAAGAGATATTAGGGCAGGTGACCAAAAACTTAGCCAAAGATATAGGTCTTAACATATGTAAAGGAGATGAGGGAGGTAGAATCTAGGGCCCAGATGGTTGAAGACATGGTCAACAATAACAGGGCAATTAAAATTAGGATGCACAAGACAGCAGAATTGATGGTGGAACAAAGATAGGATGGGGTGAGGCCATAGAGAAATTTGAGCATAGAGAAAAAAGACAAAGACTAAGGGCGCTCTTGTTTGGGAGTCAACTGCTAAGACCCAGATATAGCATCATATACCAAGTTATTGAAAAGATGTCTGGATATACACCTCAAGTGCTGTAACGTACAAGGCTATTGACCAAGTGCCAGAAAGTGGGGTTAAGCTGGGTGGCTTGCTTTTCAGCTGGCACATACATGATGGGCCTAGTGACATCTTTCTGTGCTATAACTTTCCTATGATTAGGGTCTTCAACTGCTTTGAAACAAATTCAGATTTATATGGAAAAGAGTGCGCTGGTTCCCCCGCATCATCTCCAGTGGCACAAGAAAATCCTACTGGCAGGAAGGGCTGGAAAATCCCACCCAGTGTGTTTAGCAACAAGAAAGAAGTGGAGGGCAATTTGTTTAATAATAAAAGGAAACAGGTATTATACATAATATTACCAAATATTGTGTTTGTCTCATTTCTGTTACCTACAAATTAGTCATTATTCTACACTAAATTGTTAATACTGCAAGATTGTTAACTGATGTTAGAGATAATGATGATGCATTAATTTGTCATCTTATTCCATTGTTGAATCAAAGTTCTTAAATGTACTGCTCCACTCTTAGCTGACTCTTAATTAGATTACAAATTAAATGTGTAAATTACCAAACTGGTTTTACAATTGTAAGTTCAAGGGTTTATAGAAACATAGAAACTAGAAGCAGGAGTAGGCCATTCAGCCCTTCGAGCCTGCTCCGCCATTCATCTTGATCATGGCGGATCATCAAATTCAATATCCTGTAACCCCCTTCCTCCCATATCCCTTGATCCCTTTAGCCCCAAGCGCTATATCTAATTTCTTCTTGAAATTAGACAACGTTTTGGCCTCAACTACATTCTGTGGTAGTGAATTCCAGCATTCACCACCCTTTGGGTGAAGAAATTCCTCCTCACCTCAGTTCTAAAAGGTTTATTCCTTATCCTCAAACTACCATCCCTAGTTCTGGACTCCCCCACCATTGGGAACATCTTTTCTGAATCTACTTGTCTAACCCTATTAGAATTTTATAAGTTTCAATGAGATGCCCTTTCACTCTTCTAAACTCCAGTGAATATAATCCTAACCGATTTAGTCTCTCTTCATATGACAGACCTGCCATCCCAGGAATCAGCCTGGAAAACCTTCGCTGCACTCCCTCTGTAGCAAGGACATCCTTCCACGGATAAGGACACCAAAACTGCACACAATACTCCAGGTGTGGCCTCACCAATGCCCTATACAATTGCAGCAAAACATCACTATCCCTACACTCAAATCCTCTTGCTATGAAGACCAACATACCATTTGCCTTCTTTACTGCCTGCTGTACCTGCGCGCTGACTTTCAGCGACTGATGCACGAGGACTCCAAGGTCTGGTTGAGTATCCACTTCTCTCAATTTACACCCATTAAGTAATAATCTGTCTTCCTATTATTGCTACCAAAGTGGATAACCTCACATTTATCCACATTGTGCTGCATCTGCCATGCAGATGCCCACACACTCAGCCTGTCCAAATCATGCTGAAGCATCTCTGCATCCTCTTCACAGCTCACCCTCCCACCCAACTTTGTATCATCTGCAAATCTGGAGATAATACATTCATTTTCCTCTTCCAAATCGTTAATATATAATGTGAACAGTTGGGGTTGAAGGGGGCGACCTTTATGCTTAATATCATGGACATTTTTACGCGTGTATATCAAATTTATTTTAAAATATTGTCAACAGTTCACAGCAATGCGATGACTCATGGAGAGGCTCCTTGCACCCCCTAATCACTTCAGACAGCCTTAATCACTTTAGACTCCAAGCAAGGAAACACAGACAATAGCTCAACTGATTAGATTATGCAAGAAGCTCAAATCACAAAGGGAGCCCTCCAGAAAGAGATCAGCCCAGGGGAAATGGGATCATTTGGCTGTTTTAATATCTCGCTATTGAGCCATTGCTTTGTGATTTTAGCAGGTACTGATCATGTAACTTGTAGTAAATGATGAGCCTATTACCATATGTTTGGCGCGAAGTTCAAAACCCTATAAATTGTAAAGCGCACAATGGCCAGGCAGAGCTGTTGACGAGCAGCTGTCTCTCCCCAGGCCTGCGGTTTTGTTATTTTAAACAGGGAATAAAATTTGTGTTGCCTTTTTGTACTGTACCCATGTCTGCTTGTCTTTCATGCTGGTAGGAAGCGAGAAAACTTCCCCTTACAGTTTGGTGCCGAAACCCGGGAGGAAGAGACCACTCGCTGGACCCAGGGTGACAAGGATCAAGTGGGTGAGAAGTCAATTTCAGACCGCCAGATTCCGGAAGGATCCGAGCGCTGTTGGGACCACGAGGGGACTTCCTCCAACCTGGATACCAGCTCTAGACTGAGTGGGTACAAAAAGTGCACTTACACTGATTGGCTACTGCACAGATTTCACTGATTGAGAACTTTAAATTTGTAATACAGTTAGGTACACTGTTGTCGGCTACCTATTGTGAGAGGGAATTGTAAGCGTCCACAAAAGGTGGACCATTGTCATGGCAGGCCTTCATGTCCCTGCTAACCACCTGGTGCGCCAATAAGGGGGATAAAGAAAAAGGCCTTATTGGGTGAGTGGGTAGGTTAGGCATACCTCTGCGAGCCAGGAACTTAGGGAACCGAAAGGGTTGACAAGATTCCAGAAGCACTCACAATAGGAGCGGGGTACAGGCTAAGGGGGAACGCGAAAGGTACAGAAAGGCAAGAGAGAGAGAGAAAGAGAGACAGAATGCCCGTGAAGGAGAGCCCAAGGAAAGATTACCCCAGGACAGAGATTCCAAAGTAGGTTGCGCATACGTAGGGGGAGGAAGGGAGCAAGAGGATAGCCTCTCCCTAGAATGGGGGCCAGAAGGATCTCTTAGCCGAGCATTTGGGACGCAACAGCAGAAACTAATCAGGAAAATGTGCAAGGAGGGATGGGACCCCTGTGCATCCTTCCCCCTACAAAGGGAATGGTGGAATAGCCACCAGCGGGACGCTTCTAAAAAGGCTGCAGTGATTTTAGTTAAACAGTTAGTGTTAGCGGTGCGTATGAACCAGGTTTACCAGGAAAAGATAGAGGAAAAGAACAAGAGTATTGCAAGTTTAGAGGCTCAGATCACAGAGCTACGAGCCGAACCCCGTAAAATTAGTGCCCCGGAGACCATGTCTTCGGTGTACCACGCACTTCCCAGTGCACCACCCGAGTATGAACCCGGCAGCGTCCAGGAATGTGCCCAGTACAGAGGACAGCTAATGGCCATGAAGTAGGCCATTTTCCAAAAGCCATATTTTTATTATCTCATCAATATTCACCTCATTAAACATATTCATTTATTGGACTGATTGGCACCATTCATAACGTGCCCACAATGCAGAGGGGAACACCCGAATGGACATTCGTTTAAATCCCCCTCTGCACAGCTGAGAGACCTTTAATTTCAACGCCGACAAAAGATCCTTATTCTGCCCGGCAACAGCACGAAGCTGCATTTTAAACCGGCCTTTGGCCAGAAGATCGGGATATCTGCGAGTCAAGACCTGGAGTGGGTTATATGGCATAACCGTTCTGTCAATAAAATATTACGGGAATAAAATGGCCAAGGCAGGCAAAGAAACTTAATAAACTAGGATAAAAAGAATAAAAGATTAGATTAAATCCCCCTACACACAGCAGGACAAAATGACATTAACACCTAATCTCGCAAGCATAGAATACAGACACAAAACAGTAGAGGTCGATTTAGATAAGGGGACACATCGAGAGGATAATGGGAAACACATTAAAACACCGGGGCAAGAACAGGCAGTCCCATTAACACGGACACACACCATACAGATGCAAATTGACAAGTCTCTCAGGGAACTTCCTGACCAGACAGGCCACTTTATAAGTATTGTAAAAATGTATGAGCAAATGTTCCCGCTCGAATTTGGATTCCTATAAATATCCAGAGCAAATGTATAACTATTGAGATCAACGTGGCCAAGCACTGTTTCTAAGCTGGCTACTGGGGTCTCCCTGGGTTCCCAGTAATTGTACAATAAAGAAAAACGCTTTGAACCTTGCCTTGCGACTCAAACTCCTTGAATGCACTGGTACAAGGGATTTTTCCCTACAACAGCCAGGATCGCTATAAAGCATTCACTCCCTTAGAAAAGCAGACTATCCTAAAGGAGTTAGGTACTCTGCGCACCCAAAGTAAAAATACAGAGTT
Organism: Mustelus asterias; assembly: GCF_964213995.1. Taxonomy (NCBI): domain Eukaryota; kingdom Metazoa; phylum Chordata; class Chondrichthyes; order Carcharhiniformes; family Triakidae; genus Mustelus; species Mustelus asterias. Next base: position 85,008,068 of record NC_135815.1, on the reverse strand, counting down.
CTGGAGGACTCTTGAGGAGATGTGGGATGTCCACGATCTCCACCCCCGTGATATCCACCAGATAGTCAGAGCGAAGTGCCCCTCAGGTAAATGGAGGACTCTAACCAGCACTGACCCGGAGAACCCTGCCACCTCCACAATCCAGGATGGGGCATGGGCGAACGGAGCCCCTAACAATGCCTCCAGGGCGAACCAAAGGGAAGCATATAATGCCTTTAAACGCGCAGTCTGTACAGCTATGGGAAACCCTACCACCAACTGGGGAAAAATTCAATCCTGCAGGCAGGAAAGGGAGAATCCAGCAGCAACTATGCTGCTCACCTGTATGAGGCTTATTGTGAGTAGTCTGGGCAGGAAAACCCCGACCCTAACGATGCCCCGTACATCCAAATGTTTTTAGACGGGCTTTCCCAGACACATCAGGAAGTTTTAAAATTAGGTCTTGTCACTGCAGACACCTACGATACCGCAGTGCAGTGGGCAAGCCGGGTAGGTGCGAGGGCCGGGGCAGGGAGCAACTGAAACGCACCCAGGTCCCGGACAGCCTCTGCAAAAATAGATGCCCCTAACTTTAAACCAACAGCTAAGTGCTTCCGCTGCGGAAGACCCGGGTACATAGCTAGGCACTGTCGATCAGAACCTGAATAAACTTGTGGGACCTGTGGCAGAACAGGTCACTCAGCTGAGCAGTGCAGGCTAAAAGCCCAAGCCCAAGCCCAAGCCCGAAACCCACTTAGACATGCAGGAAGCCTTCCTGAACTGGCTGAGGAACCAGGGGAACTGCATGAGCACAGGCGGCTCCCATAGACGCGGAGGGAGACAACCGTGTCTACGTGCCTGCCCTCCTGGGGGGCCTGCCTTGCAAAATGTTAGTAGACACAGGAGCCTCTGTATCCCTGACCGACCTACCCCTTCCTGTGACCAAGGATTACACCCACATAGTAGGGGTGGGGGGAACTCATATTAAGGCTTACAAGAGCAGAACGGTAGTCTTAGAGGTAGCAGGGTGACTGGTGCCGGTCCAGTTCTTTGTATGCCAGAATAACGAGGGAACCGTGCTAGGAATGGATATTTTAGAGGAATTAAGCATACTCATAAACCCAAGGAATCATAAGATTCATTGGCCCCACAGTAACGGGAACAAATGTAAGCTCCACCAACCCTGCCAAAACATCGCAACGATCGGGAGTGTTAAAACGTTTCAGAGGGACTGGGACACAGAGCCCCAGCCTTTTGGAATAATTTGTAAAGTACTGACAGGAGTATGGGCCAGGGATAAGCAGGACACAGGAAAGGTCTCTATGGACCCGGTCCACGTCCCCGGCCCAGACCACAAACCCCACAGACAGTACCCCATAAAGCCGGAGGCATACCAAGCCGTGCGGGCTATTGTACAGGACCTAGAAGGGAGGGGGGTAATGTGCTCCGCTGCTAGTACCACGAACTCCCCAGTATGGCCAGTAGCAAAGCTCAATAAAACCTTCCGCTTAACAATCGATTATACGGAGCTAAACAAAGTCACCCCAAAGGTACATCCCATAGTGGCAAGCCTCTCCACAATCCTGAATGGATTGGGCCCTAAGTATAGTATTTTCACGGTGTTAGACATAGCAAACGGCTTCTGGTCGGTGCCGTTAGACACGGAGTCTCAGGACAAATTTGCATTCACTGTGGGCGAAAAGCAATATACCTGGACGAGACTCCCTCAGGGGTTCCATAACAGCCCCGCCATCTTCCACCAGGTTATGGGTAAGATATTAGGGGGAGTAGATCTCACCCCCTACCGCTGCACTGTCCTTCAGTATGTGGACGACATCCTAATTGCCTCAGAAGACAGGCAAGGACATGCTGCAGCCCTGATTGAGGTGCTGCGAGCCTTAGAATGGGGTGGGTTGAAGGTGAACCTCCAAAAAGGCCCAGATAGGAAGAGACACTGTCCTGTACTTAGGACAGGAGATATCCCAGAGTACTAGGACCATGCCTCACGAGAGGAGGGTTGCCATCCAGGTCATGCCCAGGCCAGTCTCCCTGAGGGGAGTCCGCAAGGTTTTGGGACTGTTCAACTACAGCCGAACCTTTATCCCCAATTTTGCAACCATAGCCGAGCCCATACAGCGTTTAGTAAAGGGGGGAGGCCCGGGGGGCAAACTGATAGAATGGGGACCCGAACAGGAGGAAGCTTATGCAAGGTTAAAACAAGCCCTTACAACAGCTCCAAGCCTCGGTTTACCTGACCCGAGGAAGCCTTCCATATCTTCTGTGAGAATGAGGAGGGATTCTATGCCGTAGTAATAACCCAAACACATGGTGACACCCTGCGACCCGTAGCTTACTACTCCACACAGCAGTCACCAGTGGCAGCCGGCTTGTCCCGCTGCGTTGCAGCACTTGACTGTGCTGCATGGGTAGTTAGTATTAGCGAACCCACAGTCATGACGGGGGAAATCATCCTCCATACCAGGCATACCATCGTTGAAATGCTTAACAATAGTAAGCTCAGAGCAGTCTCTAATGTAAGGAGAGCTAAGCGGGAATCAGTTCTACTCCCCAAAGATCGATCAGTCACCATAATAAGGGACACAGGAATAAACCCCGCTGCAGGGATTTTAGCCACTGATGAATCACATGTGTGCACTGAAATCGACCTAGAGGTAGACGCAGCCCCAGTAGAAGAGCTCCCCTTAGGACAGGCAGATTTAACATTCTATGTAGATGGGTCCAGGAAATATATTGATGGCACCCCCAAAACAGGGTGGGCAATAGTTAACGACAAGTTAGAAGTGGTAACCTCAGGACGATTAGACAGCACCCTGTCAGCTCAAGTCGCAGAATTAGAGGCTTTAACACAGGCCCTGACCCTGGCAGAGGGCAAAACCGTGAATGTATATACCGAGAGCCAGTACGCGTTTGGAGTCATACACGACTATATGACCGCCTGGGATCGCAGGGGGTTTGTCACATCGGGAGGGGACAGGATAAAGCACCAGGAAAGGATTGAAGCTCTATCCCGTGCCTCAAAGCTGCCCAAAGAAGCAGCACTAATTAAAATCAAAGCGTATAAGGAAATAGAAACTCCAGAACAAGCTGGGAACGCTGCAGCTGATAAGGCAGCGCAGCAGGTTTTAAGTCACGCTCTCCCAACAGCTAGTATCACCACAGATAGTGTGGACGTAGTCCAGTTACACCGGGGCACCCCTGAGGCAGAGAAGTAGGTCTGGGAAGAAAGGGGCGGGAAACCAGATGCCCAGGGCGTCTGGAGGAAGGAAAGAAAGGTAATACCCAGACTGCATCAGGCACACCCTGCTGCAGTTAAACCATGGCCGTGATCACACCGGCAGAAACGCCATCAACCATCTCCTGAGTAGGGATTGGAGGTGGCCGGGGATGGGAAGAGACATAGCTAAATACTGTCAGCGATGTCTCACATGCGCGCAGCACAACCCCAGGCGACCCATAAAGATCCGAATGGCTCACCAGCCAAGACCCCGGGGGCCGTGGGAAAATCTCCAGATAGATTTCACAGGACCACTTCCCGCTTCAGGGGGCAAGAGATATTGTTTAGTCATAATTGACCAATTCACCTGCTGGGTGGAAGCATTCCCCACCCGGGATTGCACCGCTTCCACTGTGGCAAAAATCCTAGCGAGTCAAGTAATTCCCAGATGGGGAGTCCCTTTGCAGATCCACTCCGATCAGGGCACCCACTTCACGGGAACAGTTATGAAAAAGATGTGCGAGTGGATGGGAATAAAGCAGAAGTTCCACATCCCCTACCATCCACAGAGTTCAGGTATGGTAGAGAGGATGAATCGGACCCTGAAGTCCGCATTCGCAAAGGCTTTACATGGAAAACACAGCAGGTGGACAGAGGTCCTACCCACTGTGCTTATGAAACTCAGGGCATCCCCAAATCGCGTTACGGGATTAACCTCTTACGAACTGATGACCGGGCGGGCCATGCAATTGCCCCAAGGCATAATTACCGGAGGGGAAGATTTGGGACCCTTTAAAGACAAAATCAGCAGATATGTCTTAGAACTTAGTGAGCAGCTAAAAGAAATGAGACAGCAGGTAAGAGAACAGCAGGAACTTAAAGATAAAGAAAGGCAGTCCCCTGACAGGCCACAGTGCCAAAAGCAGGATCCCACATAATGGTTAAATTGCTACCTGAAAGGCCTGGTCTAGCGCCCCGGTGGTCAGGGCCACACCGAGTCCTCATTAGTGGGGATACCTGCGCCTGTGTTGAAATCAGGGGAAAGGGGCAATGGAAGCATTGGACACAACTAAAAAGATGCGAGAATAGCAATGATCCAGTATCGTGAGTCTAATAATAATAATTGTACCTCCAAGCTCATTGTACCTGTTTTTCAGGCAGGTCACAGCACCAGACAAGACGATGTATATCGCTGTTTGTTTTTATGCTTTATTGCTTAGCAGGGGAGATTATCTCTCAAACCGTTACCGACGCAAGTTGAATGTAAATACGTACTTGTACATGTCGCGTGTATATGCTGAGAAATGGAATGCATCTAAATGCTGGATATGTACCCACATTCCAATACATTCCAAAGGTCGATTCCCCCTCAGGCCAATCCCTTTGACAGCCCAAGAGACCGTAGAGTGGGCTATACAGAGAGCAGGCAGGAGCCTCACACACCACCTTAAATCTATACAGGAGAAACTACAGTCTGCTGGGTGCAAGGCAGGGACACTCGGTAAATGGCGACTGCCAGGTTACGACCGCACACACCAGCCACCCTTCCCGACCCTGACAAACACCACTGGGATAGGGCGCCCAATTGGGATAGGGTGCCCAATCGGGCCAGTTTGTATATCCAAAACAGGGACAGACAGGGCCCTCAGAGTAGGGAAGAGCGACTGTAACCAGGCCTTCGACGTTACGCCAGCAGCACCTGATAGTTCCCTTAGAGTCCAGTGTGCACCAAACAGCACGGTGCAGATCCTTCTGCAGCCAGGAATTTTAAACAGCTCTGCTGCTTATAATGGAACTTACTTTGTCTGCGGTCACAGGGCATACCCTTGGTTACCCCATGACTGGACAGGGACATGCTATCGAGGCTGTGCTATTCCCTACAGAACCGCCGAGCCTTAGATTATCTCCTTGCGAGTAAGGGAGGTACCTGCGCCTTAATAGTAACAGAATGCTGTACATACATCCCTGACTCCTCACAGAACCTCACGAATTTAGTGGAATACATTCACAACGAAGTGACAAAACTATATGAGATCCCCAACAGCAGCTGGATGGATTGGCTGATGGGGGGCTCATGGGGGACATTTTTAATGCAGGGAGCCATGGTTCTAATTGGCATAATCATTGCTTGCTGTGTGCTGTCAGTCTGTATAAGTGCAATTTGTAAAGGTTTTGTGCCCAGGCTAACTGCTGTTGCCGCGTATCGCACCGAGACCCCTTCTCCACTGCAGCTCCGCGACCACACTGCCCAGGCAGCGACAATATTTATTTAAAGACCGCCATGGAGATACCCCCAGCTGACACCCATCGTTGGAGCTCGGAGGAGCACGGATCACGCCAGGTCTGTCAACTGAGGAAAAGCAAAGACTCTTTGACGAACTACTGAACATCTTTTAAACACTCCGGAATCTCAACTAAGAAATTATCGGACTATTCAATCAAGATGGTGTGCTCACTGGGGCGCAAGGACAGCACCCAGGAGCAAGAGGAGGGGTTGAAGGGGGCGACCTTTATGCTTAAGATGACTTTTATGCTTAATATCATGGACATTTTTACGCGTGTATATCAAATTTATTTTAAAATATTGTCAACAGTTCACAGCAATGCGATGACTCATGGAGAGGCTCCTTGCACCCCCTAATCACTTCAGACAGCCTTAATCACTTTAGACTCCAAGCAGGGAAATACAGACAATAGCTCAACTGATTAGATTATGCAAGAAGCTCAAATCACAAAGGGAGCCCTCCAGAAAGAGATCAGCCCAGGGGAAATGGGATCATTTGGCTGTTTTAATATCTCGCTATTGTGCCACTGCTTTGTGATTTTAGCAGGTACTGATCATGTAACTTGTAGTAAATGATGAGCCTATTACCATATGCTTGGCGCGAAGTTCAAAACCCTATAAATTGTAAAGCGCACAATGGCCAGGCAGAGCAGTTGACTAGCAGCTGTCTCTCCCCAGGCCTGCGGTTTTGTTATTTTAAACAGGGAATAAAGTTTGTGTTGCCTTTTTGTACTGTACTCATGTCTGCTTGTCTTTCATGCTGGTAGGAAGCGAGAAAACTTCCCCTTACAGGGTCCTAGTACAGATCCCTGCGGAACCCCACTCGTCACTGACTGCCAATCAGAAAAAGACCCATTTATGCCAATTCTTTGCTTATTTTAATTCTTTTACTCAAAAAAAACAGTCTCAATTTAATGATAATTTGAACTCTTACCATCCAGTACAGTCTCACGACATACTTTCCATAACTGTTGTAGAGAGCTATGTGTCCCTTCATGGCCTTACAAAGGGCATATACGTGCTCCCAGGGCTTCCAGGGAGGTCCCGATGAATCCAGCAAGCTTTTTTCGTTTAATTTAGTGTCCTGGCAGGTGACCCAGAGCATAATCACTTCACTGATAATCCATCGCATCAGCTGAAGATAAAACAGAAGAAGTCACTGTAATGCTTTAAAATAACAGGGAGATTATTGGGAGATTTGTACTCCCCACTGATAATGCAACCCATTGCTTTACTTGTCTGTTTTACACTGCGTTAATAGAATCATAGAATTATAAATTTAGGAGGGTTTTTTTTTGAAGAGCTGAGGTATCACAAATGTTATGCTGCAGTCTTTCCCTGCATTTGCATTAATACAGTGACTGCCAACTTTTGTCCAGACACCATTAACAGCTTCTGAGAGTATAAAGGTGTAACAAATATTAATCCACTCCTCCTTGCTTGAAAATGTCTTAATTGAGAGTTACTCCTTAAAATTCCTGAGACCTAACGTATTGAAAAAGTCATTAATGATTTAAAAGTATTGCACAAAAAGGTGCAGGAAAGACGAAAAAGGCAGAAGCAGGATGTGGGGCTGTGGGGAAGACTGAGGCATAGGTTGCCCTTAGTGAGAGAAAGATTAGCATTTATGCAGTGCCTTTCAAGATCCGAGGATGTCAGGACTTTCCAAAGGGCTTGGCAGCCAATAAAGTACTTTTGAATTGGAGTCACTGTTCAGTGCTTTTTAAAAATTGTTCATGCCATGTGAGCGTCATTAGTAAGGCCCAACACCATCTTCCTTTGAGAAAGAGATGGTGAGCTGCCTTCTTGAACTTTCACAGTCCAAGTCATGTAATTACACCTACATGATTTTGATCCAGCGACAGTGAAGGAACAGCAATATAGTTACACATCAGTAGAGTGTGTGAATTGGAGGGGAACTTGCAGGTGGTGATGTTCCCAGATGTTCTGTGCCCTTGCTCTTCTCGGCAGTAGAGATCACGGGTTTCGAAGATGTTGTCCAAAAATGCTTGGGAAGTTGCTGCTGTGCATCCTGGTAGATGGTACATACTGCTGCCACTATGTGCCGATGGTGGAAGGAATGAATGTTTAAGATGGTGGAAGGGGATGCCAATCAAGCTCGATGTTTTGTCTGACACTGATTTAAGCTTTGTGGGTGTATTGGAGTTGCACTCATCCAAGAAAATGGTGAAAATTCCATCACACTTCCAATTTGTACCTTGCAGCTGGATATGGGGAGTCAGGAGGTGGGTGCTCACCACAGAATTCCCAGCCTCTGATCTGCCCTTTTAGTCAGTTATTTATTTGCCTGGTTCAGTTCAGTTTCTGGTCAATGGTACCACCAGATAGGGAGTGGTTTGTTCTGGAGAACACGTTTTCAGTCCTACAGTGGAACGTTGTTGGGGCCCCAAAGCCTTTGTTGTATCCAGTGCATTCAGCCATTTCTTGATCAGTTAAATTGGCTGAAGACTGACATATATGATGCTGGACATCTCATGAAGGTTAGAATTGACTCGGATGAATCATTGACTCAGCACTTCTAGCTGAAGATGGTTGCATATGGTTCAGCTTTGTCTTTTGCACCGATGTACTGGGCTTCCACATCATTGACAATGGTGGGGTTTGTGGAGCTCTCTCCTCTGGTTGGTTGTTTAATTGTCCACCACCATTCTTGACTGGATGGGACAGAACTCCAGAGCTTTGAACTGATCTGTTGGTTGTGAAATTGCTCAGCTTTGTCTATAATATGCTGTTTCCATTGTTTAGCATGGATGTAGTCCTGCTGTAGTTTCACCAGAATGGCATTCAATTTTTAGGTATGTCTGATGCCTTTCCAATTCTCTTCACTGAACCAGGGTTGGCTCCCTGACTTGATGATAATGGTAGAGTGGGGATGGGTGTCAAACCATGAGTCTACAGGTTGTGGTTGAATACAATTGTGCAACTGTTGCTGATGAACCTCATAGATGCCCAAGTTTGAGCTCTACGACGGTTCTGAATCTATCTCATTTAGCATAGTGGTAATGCTACAAACACAATGGAGGATATTGTCAGTGCAAAGATGTGACTTTGGGGGCGATCTTACGAAAAACAATTCTAAGCGCAGAACGAGTGTGAAAATGGGAAAGAATCGCATCCATTTTTGGGAGAACTCCCAGACACAATCATACGGCATTTAGAAATAAAAATGAGGCAAAATGTGATTCTCACCAGTAGGGGGAGTGGGCAGAGCCTATTCACGCCGCGAAGCCGACTGCTGAGCTGTAGGGGTGCCGATGTGATGCTGGACATCTCTGGAGATTTAGAGTCACTCGATCGGATAGATCGACATGACAAGCCGGTAAGATCGCCCCTTTTGTCTTTAAAAGGACTGTGTGGTGGTCACATCTACTAATACTATCATGCATAGATGCATCTGCTATGGGTAGATTAGTGAGAACAAATTTAAGTAGACTTTTCTTTCTTATTAGTTCTCTCACCACTTGCCATTGACCTCGTCTGGCTGGCATGTTCCTCAGGACTTGGCAAGCTTTGTCAGTCCTGGTGCTATCGGGTCATTCTTAGCGATGGACATTGAAGTCCCCCAGGACTTCAAAACTTTCTGACGGCAGATCTTGTTTCAGCAATGCTACCCTGTTCATGCTACTGAAGTTGCTCCATTTTTAGATCATCATGCTGGAAGCAGAGGTGGGTAACAATAAAAAAAAGCAGCAGAATACTGCCGATACTGATAACTTGTGGATAGTAACACTGTTGGTCAGAATTCACATCATCCAGAAAGCTCTGAATCCACTCCAAGGGGAGAACTTTGCCTGCAGCTGACACTTAGATAAAACAGGTCTGGACTTCTCAGATAAATTAGACTTGCTGTTCTAACCCGAATAGAATACAAGTTAAGCTGGTGACAGGGTGTATGTCAATCAGATTGACAGGGCATCAAATTTTATGCAGACTGAGAATCCTGTCACTACATGAGTAAAGGCAGATGTACTGAGAAATGAACTTGTCTGGGAACTGAGACATTCCATGTGAGCCTGAGATTTGTGGTTTCATTAAAGCATTATCAAATTGTGTATTTATTTTTGGCGCTGTGTAGTAAAGCTTGGATATTTCGTAACAAGAGTGTTACAATAACTCCAATTGCTGTGCAATTGATTTGACAGTATAGTTCAAATTGTAACTTTTAGGTATGCATATTTAAGTTTTAAAAAAAGAGTTGACAATTGTTATCTAATCTCAGGATAATGCTAGCACTTGAGTTTCACCATTGAAAATTTGTACTCATTTGAACCAAAGTCTGTTGCCAACAATGTGAATGTACACATGCTGGCTGACAGTTAGACTTCCCATAACGTTATGTTCTTGTCAGTATGTATGAATAAAAATCGGTATTTGTATTGTCTCCTGCAACCTGGGAAGAAGACTTTGTCCCTGTAATTTGTCTGTGAACATTTGTGAAGTTCTAACTATGCACAAAATTCCAGATAGTCATGCGAGTGTGAGGAGATCCCAGATTGTGGCTTGAAGATAGAAGGCACACACAATCTTGATGTGCACATGAGAAAAAAGAAAATAGAGATCCTGGGGGAGTATTGGAAGATTACAAGAACAGGGCAATGCTGGGAATTCTGCAACCAGTAACTCACCTCCTGACTCTCCAAAGTCTGCCCACCACCTGCAAGACACAAGCTAGGAGTGTGATGGAAGACTTGTCTACTTCCTGGATGAGTGCAGCTCCAATAACACTCCTGAAGCTTAGCAACATCTAGGACAAAGCTCCTTTGGTTCGATCACCATCCCATCCACCGCCTTAAATATCAACTTTCTCCATAACCAGTGCACACTAACATCAATGTAGACCATCCACAGGATGCACTGCAGTAACTTACTAAGACTCCTTTGACAGCAGCTTTCAAACTCGTGGACTATACCACCTAAATGGAAATGGTCAGCAGATACATGGGAACACCAACACTCAAGTTTCCCACCAAGTCACACACCATGCTAACTTGGAACTATGTCTCCATTCCTTCATTACCACTGGGTCAATTCCTGGAATTTCCTTCCTAGAATCACTGTAGTGTACTACACCGTATGTATTGTGATGATTCAAGAAGGTAACTCACCACCACCTTCTCAGGGACAGTTGAGGATGAAAAATAAATGCTGCCCTTGTCAACAATACTCACTGAATCGAGTGTTACAGACAGAAGGGGGATTACTTTAAACAGCCCTGATTTCTCCTCTCACTACCCATCTGTAAACAGAAAGATGTCTTTGATTTTTAATTCCCCCTTTATAAGTGGTGGTGTATTTTCTCCAACCTTTAAATTTGGAGTATTCCAATCCTCTATGAATAACTTGCACAGCAAACCCGAGATGAGATAAAAGCAAAGGGTTGGTTTATTTCACCCACACACACAAAACATGAGAATAGGGTTTCACAACATCCACCCCTTTTGCACTCATGCAATGAAAGAGAAGTAAGGGAATGAAAGAGGCACAGGGCCAGACCATAAATAACAGTACAAGTTTTATGTCAATCAAAAGGCTAATGGAGGGTTTTTTCAGTGAGTAGGTTAGTTGACTTTTACAGGGTAATCGATCTTTCCAGAAGTGAGACTTCCAGGAGGGGAGATGACACGTAGTATTGAATTAGGCTTGAAGGCACCAGCTCCAATGTTCTAGTAGTTCCAGTGCAGATGAGGGCCAGGCGAGTGTACCTGGACAAAGCTCCTTCTGCTGTTACCTGTTTGATAGTAAGGTCAGTAAGAAGTCTCACAACACCAGCTTAAAGTCCTACAGGTTTATTTGGCAGCACTAACTTTCGGAGTCTCAGGCTCCTTCATCAGGTGAGTGAGGACTTGTGTTCTCAAACAGGTCATTATACAGACACAAACTCAATTTACAAGATAATGGTTGGAATGCGAGTCTTTACAGGTAATCAAGTCTTAAAGGTACAGACAATGTGAGTGGAGAGAGGGCCAAGCACAGGTTAAAGAGGTGTTAAAGCAAGTCATGGGGGTCACAGATAGTGTGACATGAACCCAAGATCCTGGTTGAGGCCGTCCTCATGCGTGTGGAACTTGGCTATCAGTTTCTGCTCGGCGATTCTGCGTTGTCATGTGTTGCCTAGGCTTGCAAACTCTCACTCACTGTCTTGGCTGGAGACAATACACACCTCTTTAACCTGTGCTTGGCCCTCTCTCCACTCATATTGTCTGTACCTTTAAGACTTGATTACCTGTAAAGACTCGCATTCCAACCATTATCTTGTAAATTGAGTTTGTGTCTGTATATGACCTGTTTGAGAACACAAGTCCTCACTCACTGATGAAGGAGCCTGAGAATTTGAAAGCTAGTGCTGCCAAATAAACATGTTGGACTTTAACCTGGTGTTGTGAGACTTCTTACTGTGCTTACTCCAGTCCAACGCCAGCATCTCCACATCATAGTAAGATGGCAGACAGACACATGTTGCTGCCTGGAGTCCTGTTCTCATCCGAGGTCAAACAGTGACGGATGACAAGATCCAAAGCTTGTTAATGAAAGGAATTTAGACAGCCCAAGTGTGACAGCCCAGTTTTTGGGTTGACTAATGAGACCCTTTGATGAAACCCACTGTGTTTTGGAGCAGGTAAACGATTGGGCCATTAATCCCATCTTGAATATTACAATTCACAAACAGCTGCCTTTGTCCTTGGAGAGACAGTTTCTCTGGTGGCCAGAATTGTTCTTTATAAATGCAAAGAATCTTTGTGCAGCTCCAAGAAGGGGCATTAGCACCTGGTTTCTGGTTTCTCTGAAGGTTAGAAATTCCTCTGGTATGAGTCATGGCTAGTCATGGTAAAGCCTTGTCAATTTTATAAAATAAAAATGATAATTTTTACAGAGTAGTTCGGTTGATGTAAACACATATTTATTTTCTTTCCCATCTCAACCAGGATTTTAAAAACAGTAAATAAAGCACTAAGAAAATTACATTTAGATTCAGTGAGATTTCCAGCCTTGGGTGGTCTAACGAACATCAAACTAATCATTTTCAGTGATTTTTGACATGCTAACCTTCCTAAAGGGTATTCTAGTGCAGTGTGTTTCATAATATTTCTGAATAGTGATAAAATGTTGTCTTTTATCTTGCAAAGCTAAGAAAATAAAAAGGGTTGTTAAAAGTACTTTAGCTGCCAGAAAACTCTTGTGGAGGCAGTGGATATGAAATTCCCTTTGTCAAAAGTTTTAAGTGAGGTTCTGCACAATGGATGTAGTGAAGAAAATTGAATATTGTGTAGATAATTGTTCCTTTTGAGATAATGTACATGCTACACAAAATGTGAGTGAAAAAAATGTACATTGATCTAGCTGGTTTGAAATACATGCCAGAGAAAGGCAATCTCTAAAATTAAATGGGCAATGCAAGTTATTACTGCCAGACTATTTTACAAAAAGAAAAGCATGTACAAAGAAATTGTTATGGGTCCTTGGGGAGGGGCGCCACACAATGTAACACTTTCTACAGGATATAGAGATCTTTGTTTGTACATATATTTTTCTTATTTAAAGATAAGGGAATTTATTAATTCTACATTAATTCTATGCAAGTGATTCCTTTGTGTCCTTATAAAAAAAACATTGAAACGATGGTTGTTGGATGGGGAGGTGCAAGTTTGTAATGTGTATCTCTGTAAATTAGTTATCATAAACTTGCAATAGATTGCCTCGCATTCTAGCCTTCACCAGCTGCATTTCTTGATTATAACAGCATGAACATGACAAGCACCATACATCAAAGATATAGTCGGTCCTTTGTGACTATGAAAGCAAGTGTGTGCATTGCTTTGTGGGTGATTGCTTGATAACACTCACCTCACTCTCCATAATATGTTCATTAGTAGTCATTAGATCAAATGAGTT